>NC_053114.1:5361905-5549405 GCF_010015445.1 Perca fluviatilis
AGAAGACAACAACTGTTGAGCATGACTCATTTTCACTCCTGTCACCTGAAAAGAGGCAGAAATTGCCTAATGTTTCAAGTTCCCAGAATGAATGAAGATATTTCCTCTTTAACAGTACTTTTGCTCCATTGATTTTTCCGGTCCAGTCAGAGAGACTGAGGGGAAATGGCACAAAGTTGTTGTTTAAAAACCTAAAAGATTCGGGGCATGAAAACTTCTGCCGTGGTGGGTATGGCACAGTGGATGTGACACATGTCTTTGGTGTGGGAGATCTGGGTTCGATTCCCACTGTGATACATCAGCTAACGTGTCCCTGAGCAAGACACTTAACCCTTAGTTGCTCCAGAGGTGTGCAACCTCTGATCTATAGCAATTGTAAGTCGCATTGGATAAAAGCATCAGCTAAATTACATGTAATAATATAAATACTGTTGGTCACCCTTTCCGTCCGTTTGTGGGTTTTTACCATAGATAATAATGTATATTAATGGACAGAGCATGTGTGACATTACCCATTGGTTTGTGGAGATCTGCTATGAGTCGTCGAGTTTGCCGTTACGGGCGCAGCCATCCCGGTTGCCGATGTGACGATTTTAGACGAGAGGGAGGAGTGAGGGAGGAGCTGCTTACATAACATACATCTACGTTACGTTTCACACTTTCACTGGCAATCACATCATAGCCCCCCATTTATCGCTGATTTAAAAAATCAACGAGACCATAATTCAAAAAATTAACATCATTCTGTGTTGCAGAAGACTTAAAACTAGCGATGGAGACCGTAAACTCATTATGAAAATGTTTACTGAGGTAATAAATCAAGTGAGAAGTGGGTCACTTTCTCATAGACTTCTACAGAAACCGACCTCCTTTCCCCCTGCTGGAATTCAGATAGAATGCAGGTTTAAGGCACTTCCGCATTTGCAGCACTTAGCTGAACCAGATTCGTTGTCCATTAATATTAACAGTCTATGGTTTTTACAAACATTTAAACAGTGACAAGGCAATTTTGTCTGACTTTCTCTGAGGTAATTAGCTCAATATAATGTTTGTGTTATGGGCCTTACTTTCTTTTCCTGAAAAACAAAGGTCTTGGACATAAAAGGTTTTCACCCAACTGTGACAATGACTGAGAAACACTAAACTGGGTCTTTAACTATGTGCACAGTATACAACGTTTCCCTCATTTTCACCGGAGTTGAAACATTTTTATTAACTATTTTGGTTTGTAAACACGGCATGGTAAAATGAGTTAGAAAAAAGGGGACCTGGATATTGATAACCTCTCTTTAAAAAAAAAAAAAAGAGAGATGATGTGCCTCAAGAAACAACCAAAGGAACACACAGTAAATAACCAGAGTCAGTTGAATGGTTAGCTACTTGGCAACAGAGCAATGGGCTGAGTCTGTGATGTTTAACCGAGCAATAACAACAGAAAAGAGGGAGTTATAATCTTAAGTGTCTCCTATATTAGTGCAGATGAATCTAAAGTTAATACGAACAGGGGCGAGGTTATAGCACCTTCCTGAACGGCGCCGCGGAGCACCACGGCACAGCGGAGCCCGGAGGCAGTAGGCAGAAACATAAGAGAAATGGAAAGGCTGAGCAATTCACCCAAAGGGATTAGATTTTAAATAGATATCAGCCCATATATGATTCCCTCTTTCTTTCTCTCGTCTGTAAGTGGGTGTAATTTGGAGTGCGTAATGAAGGAAAAAAAGAAGCTATAGGTTAATCTCATTGACCTCCACACTCTGGGGACGACGGGTTATAGCTAGGAGATATACACCCATCTCCCCTGCCAGCTAGCTCAGCCTGCCCTCAGAGAGGTAATGAAAGTTGTGAAAGTGACTCGGTGTATGGGGTGTGGGGGGGGGGGGGGGAGCATATGTGAGCATGAGACAGAAACCTGAAGAAAGTGGGTCTGCTTTGTTAGCCTTATTAGAAAGAAAGGAAGACAATGGTTTTAGTCTTATGGCACGTTGAACATGCACCCTAAAACACAATTGACATAATGAGCTTGGATAAGCAGTTAGCTGCTCCAGCCACAACAAATCAGATTCTCCCTATGTGGTGGAATACAACTTTGTTTTCCAGGGTTTGTCAGGTTAAAGCAGCTTTTCAGTCTTGAAAAGCTCATACAATTTTGTCAACGCAATCCCACGAACAGGTTCGTACGATATCGCACGTGAAACGTACGCACACCAAAAAGTGAGCGTCATGCGGCGATGACAGTTACGTTTAGGCACCGAAACAACTAGTTAAAGGACAATTCCGGCGCATAATGAACTTAGGGTTAAGGACACGCCGCATTTAGCTTATTCACTGTAAACTTTAGATTATCGTCGTTAGACGAGCACCCTTCTCATCTGGGTGCTGTGCTTTTCTGACGGCTCCAGCGCGCATCAGCCCATAACAGAAAGGCAGGTGAATGGTTCCAGTAATCCTACTGCTCCCAATAGTGTGACAAAATAACGCTAACATGTTTCTATTTACATTTAACATAAAACGAGGCACAGCCATCTTCTAACCGTAAACAAACCGGAACTTTATCTCCTGTACGCGGAAGAATATAGTACTTGGCGGAGTGATATGTGCTCGGAGCAAGCCTGTCTGAGAATATAGTTCCTGGTTTGTTTAGGGATAGAAGACCGCTGTGTCTCATGTTACGTTGTTTTTTGTACACGCTGTGACTCTACAAATCACAACATGTAAATTACAACATGTTGGAGTTATTTTGTCACTTTTGTCACAATTGGGAGCAGTAGGCTAGTTGGAACCAGTTACCTGCAGGATCTGTGCTAGGCTAAGCTAATACTGGAGCCGTCAGACAGCGTTACAGCACGCACGGAGATGAGAAGGGTATTTATAGACTTGTCTTACTCTGGGGGTTACGGTGAATAAGCTAAATTCCCAATAAGTCGGCGTGTTCCTTTAATAACACATGTGTTCAGAGTCGAACGTTCTCTGGGATCTGTTTTCACGCTAATCGAATGTAGCTTGAAACTACTGTAGCTAGAAAGTTAGCTGCTAACGCTAGACTTCGGGGAACAGGGTAAATCACCATTTCTACACCAGTAACAAGGTTGAAAAATAGCACCACACTTAAACGGTAGCATAATGAGGGTCCCTACATGCAAACCGAAGCATTGAGGACTTTGTAAGTGTACAGACAGTTTATTACAAAGATAGATTATAAAAGACAGTAGCGTTAATGTTTAGATGCCATCGCCATCTTGGATAACAGTCATGACCAGTCGAACGACCAATGCCGTGCAACCAGTAACCAGTAACATAGCTCAAACACAGCGTTCGTGATTTGAAGTCAGTTAGTGGTGTAAATAGTGATTTACCCTGCGCCCCGAAAGCTAGCGTTAGCAGCTAAACACCGGTTTGCGGTAGCTACTTTCAAGCTACAGACAAATTCCATTAGCATGAAAACATATCCCAGAGAACGTTCGACTCGCTACACATATGTTATTAACCCCTAGGTTCCTTTTGCGCCGGAATTGTCTTAAAGGTGCTCTAAGCGATGTTGGGTGAAAAAAGAAACCGGCTTGAAAGCACAGTATTTTATGATCCACCCTTCCAACCCGACCTCCTCCATACGCGCTCCACAGCGGCCTTATACAGCGGCAGTCACTGTGGTGCATACAGCAATAAATATGTGGAATACACACGAATTACGGTGCTTTGCTCTTCGTAGCTATTTGTACAAATGGTTCATGAGAACAGACTGACCTATTAATGGCAATAGAGCACATTTTTGTAAGCGGCATTGACACTTTGGAATGGTTTAGTCCAAGTTGCACACTGTCAGAGGAATATTCCTTAGACATCCACATAACGAACACCACTTGGGAGTCTGTGTGAAAGTCAGACAAAGATGTGCTGAACAGTTGTCAGCCAGGTGCAGCGTCTTCCTGCCCTCAAACTACAAAACCTTAATGTTATTTTTAAGTGCTCCAGTGTGATAACATCACGGGTTGCAGACTTGGTTCTCACGTTTCTATACCCTGCAGAGAAGTGTCCTTTTCAAAGAATACGACATTAACCGGGGAAGATTCGGTGTATATTACAAATGTCCTTAAGACAATAAAGTCAACCTTTTGTCCTGTGTAGAGATACCGTGCCCTGTGTCCCTCCTTTTCTGAGATACTCATCTGACTGATCTGTGCATGTTATGTATTTGTCATGTGTGTGCATGTGTACTTTCCTGACACGCAATCTGTACGTGCACATGTGTGTTTTTGACATATAGCACATAAAGTGTACATGTATAAATGTGTGTGTGTGTGTGTGTGTGTGTGTGTTTGTGTGTGTGGTTGGACCTGTCCCCACAGTGCAGCAGATAACGAGCTGTGCTGCTCCACTCTGTCTGACTTTGTAACTATATCTGTCCTTACCCTCCCACGGAAATAAATAAAAGCTCTCCCGCTACTCCCACTACGTAAAGGGAGGCATGCCTCACATAATCGTTTGAGACCGGGACAAACTTGGCCCATTGATATCTGTGTATTTATTACGCCTATGGCAATATAAGGCAGGGCAGAGTGAGATATCAGCTTACCCAGAGAGCTGTGAGAGAGAGAGCGAGAGAGAGCGTTTAAGATAAAGGATATTTAATATCCAGTGCACATCGGCAGGGGCCTAAGCCTCTAATAGCACTTGGGGTTTCTGAGCAGGTAATGCCTTCATCTTTGTCTAAACACACTTTTATGGACTTTAACTGTAATGATATAAAGAGAGAGGGGGTCACAGATAAATGTAGCGTAATGGCTCAAAGCCGAAGATTAGCCATGTATCCTGTCTAGGGGATAATGCTTCAAGGCAGTTCTTCCAAAAGGTGTTATCTCCTGCCGAAGAAAGACGAGAGAGGAAGACACGCACACACAGACACACACACACACAGACACACACACACACACACACACAGACAGACACATATATTAAATAATAACCTCCTCTTCTTTCCTGTCTGTTTTTTTCCCGCCTTTCTTTTAACAGGCTTTGCATTTTGTCACATTGCGTTAGAGTCAATGGCGGCAGCGTCGGCGCCGTAATGATTCAGCGAAGCCATTGTACATGTACATCACTGACGACAAACATTACCGGGGCGCCTCCTGCGTTCTAGGACACATTACCTTCGCTTATTTGGTGTCTAAATGATAATGAGCATTCACATGATAACCTATACCATTTAGAGCTGAACATGAATTTAAAAAAAAATAAATAAAAATGCGTTCACACAAACAGCAGCGGCACTTAAACGCCATTTAGTGAGTTTTTTTTTTTTTTTTTTTTTTTTCACAGATCAATCAGGTGGCCTCTACATCCATTAAAGAGGAGGAGGAACCAAACAACAGCCACATAGTTATCTGGAAGCGTGAGTGAGGGAAAAAGAATAGCGTTGTTGTCCTAATTATGCGCCGGGGTTGATGCATTATTTACCATTCCAACATACATCGGCAGGCCTGGATAGGAGTAAAATAATTTATGACAACATCCTTCTCTTTCTCGTCTGCCTTTTCTTCCTCGCTCTGTCCTCCGCTTTTCACCCCACCCCCTCTTTAAATCAAACGTCAATAAAAAATGTGCCACCCCTATTCATTTTGCATGAGGCCTCCCTGAAAAACATCCAGGACAGCAAGATCTGTTATTCCAAAAAAAAATAAAAAATGCTTCCGATGGTGCAGGGTCAAAACAACAAAACAGTAGCAAGGAAGAGGCAGCGGCCCCTGTAACTCTATAACTCACCTTGAGCCACTGCAGCAGCCTTAAAGAGAGCCAGAGAGACACAGACAGGGGGAGAAGAGGTTGGCGGGGGGGAGAGACAAGCCGCCACCCAAAAGACACCACCCTATCCAGATTTTTTTGTTTTTAAACATTCCATAACAGAAGAGCATTAACTGTATTTCCTGCTGGAAGCGCAGGCCAATGCTGTGACCTCGGATGGATGTGAAGCAGCTAGGGGCTTGATTAGATTTGTAAACTCTGAAGCCAAATCTGCACCTGCAAAGTTGTATTTATTCCATGCCTATAATGACTTAACTGGATGCTGAGGCACTGAAGAGTCTTTGTTGTCTTTAACCCCATGGACTCCGGGGTCATGGATGTGTTAAGACGACTGGATACCAAGTTCCAAGACTGCTCCATGAGGGGAAAAAAAGTTCTTCGGGGTTCCGTGTGTTTGGGCCCATAGTGCATGTGCATGAAGGTCCATTGTTTTTTTGGCTGAGCGACCTCTTTGAGGCTTTTAGGCCAAGTTGACTCTCAGCAACTATCGGTTGGATTGCCACAAAATTTTGTGCAGACGTTCATGGTCCCCGGAGAATGAAGGCTAATGACTTTGGTGATCCCCTGACTTTCCCTCTAGCACTACAAGTAGGTCAACGTTTTCACTTATCCAGTGAAATATCTTAAAATCTACTTAATGGATTAAATTAAAAAAATATTGGTATAGTCATTTGCGACATCATCATTGGTATGTGACCAAATAACTGCAAATCTAATGACATTTCCACCGGCCTTAGCTGTACTTTGCGTTCAGTGCTAATTTAAGTGCATTTCAACATGCTGAACTAAGAGGTGACAATGGTTAACATTACCTGCTAAAGATCATCACATTGGTATTGTTAGCATTTTAGCATGCTGATATAAGGATTTAGCTCAAAGCACCGCTGTGCTTAAGTATAGCCTCGCTGAGCCCCTAGCATGGCTGTGAACGCTTAGTGTTGTTAATTTTTATTAGACCTAATGACTCAAATTGTAATAAAACAAAGTGTACCTTTGGGGTGTTTGTGACGCTCAGAAAAATGTATTAATGAATACAGCACACAGTAGTAATTGTGCATGGGAGAAGGTGTCTCATTTCTGACTGTGGCCAATATGTGCCACACAATCGCCTCACAGCACTATTATTAATGGCACTTGTAACCAAGTATTTATTAAAGGGGTACTCCAGTTTAGTATTGCAATTCCATATGAATTGGGTGGCTTGAAAAAGACTGAAGAATGGTCAAAACTGATGCAGCGGAGGCTGTTATTTTCCAACTTTAATGCTTAGTATGGGTTAGTATTCTGGATCCTACATTTCCCATACTGCAACTTACTATCACCTTCTTGATAGACCCCCCCGGCTTATGCCTTTCAAATTCCACACCCCCAGTTTGTAACGCTTTGTTTTACTTATACATTTGTAATTTAATTGATAACAGATAACAGCTGATGACATCATCAAGTTATATTTCCATAGAGCTCTAATAAAGCCAGAGGAAATGATATTGTTTATTTTTTCACAGTAACACTTCCCATGACTAGTGAACTGAACTTCACGTGTAAAATCAGCAGAGCCCCCATTAAAGCACAGCCGGGACAGCCCAGTGCAGTGACTTATCCAGGAATGAGGGGTTGAACATCTGTGTGCATCCAGATATAATATACCACACTTTTTTTATAATGCACGCACATGGCAGCCCCCCTCCCCCCGTCTCTTCACTGCTTTGGTGCACTGAATAGATTCAAGGTATAGCTTTGGGTTTGTGTCTGGACAAAAGGCTGCATACCTGTAGAAGTGCAAGAGAGACAGGGAAGGAGAGGAGATTCAATTCAAGTGTGTGTGTGTGTGTGTGTGTGTGCGTGTGTGTGTGTGTGTTTAACTACATTCGTGGGGTCCAAAAACCGGGAGTCCAGTATACTTGTGGGGTCCCGACAGCTTTGTGGGGCCAAAATGCTGGACCCCACAAGTTTAAAGGGCTGTTTGAGGGTTAAGACTTGGTTGTAGGATTAGGGATAGAATTAGGTTATGGTTATGGGGGTAAGGGTTAAGGTTAGGCATTTAGTTGTGATTGTTAAGGTTAGGGTAAGGGGCTAGGGAATGCATTATGTCAATGGTCCCCACAAAGATAGTGCCACAAACCTGAGTGTGTGTGTGTGTGTGTGTGTGTGTGTGTGTGTGTGTGTGTGTGTGTGTGTGTGTGTGTGTGTGTGTGTGTGTGTGTGCCTCATTTCCTGCAGTGTGGTGGGTTCACGCCCATGCATATTCTTACAGCATGCCTGCGCCACCTTTGGCTAATGACAGATGCAATAAAACATTTGTAAAGGATAAGACCATCCATCATGTTGCGTCGTGCACAAGGAACCAGGCTAGCTTAAAAGCACAAACAAGAGTCCCCAGCACAGGGCAGAGACAGACAGAGAGAGGAGGGGTGGGGTAACTAAATTTATATCATATTACACACTGAAATGTGACCTCATAATGACATCAGTTAAATTCAATCAAGTCGTTGACTCAGTATTACTTAAGGTAAACCAGTGTCCTTCCTGATGTGAAACGAGAAAATTGAATACAGTGTTGTTGTTTTCTACTTATTGCTTTAACTGTGGATGCAGTTTGTGTGATGGAAGCCAAATGGGGAGAAGGAATTTCACCAAAGAAAACATTAAGTATCTGGACTTGCAATAATATTGGCAGGAACAGAAGTAGTTTTGTAGTTTTGACTCTAGTATTGGCAGGAGTCTTGGTTGGATTATTGATAGCAACAGTAGTGACATTACCAGTAGTCAGTGTTACTAGAAAAGTGGAATTAGTTATTCACAATGGTGTTTTTAGGTGGGAAAGAAATGGTGGGGCAACAACTACTTTGCACAAATGCAAAACCAGAACATTACACAACTTTACAATTTCCCTTAATGCCCTATTTCACATTTCCTAAACAGTTTGACACAATTTCACTTGGACACATACCTGTTCTCCTTAACTTGCTGTTATACTGCTCAATTTCCCGTTTGTATGTGCTGTCAAGGTGAGTAGCCATTGTGTTTGGTAATCCTATCAGAGGGTGTGACACATAAACGTACATTTTGTAACCCCACCAGCGATCTTTTCTAACCCTCACTGTCCCCTTCTTGTCCCGCGTGCCACTTAAACGTAACTTTTTTTTAATCCCACCGACGATCTTTTTCTAACCCTAACTTAAGTGGTTTTACCCTGCACGATGAAAAATGACGCCAAAGGGGTCCCGACCGAGAGCGTCCAAAAGTGACGCCAAGGGGTCCCGACCAAGCTTGTTGAAAAATGACGCCAAATGGGTCCCGACCCAGAGTGTCCAAAAGTGACACCAAGGGGTCCCGACCAAGCTTGTTGAAAAATGACGCCAAAGGGGTCCCGACCCAGAGTGTCCAAAAGTGACACCAAGGGGTCCCGACCAAGCTTGTTGAAAAATGACGCCAAAGGGGTCCCGACCCAGAGTGTCCAAAAGTGACACCAAGGGGTCCCGACCAAGCTTGTTGAAAAATGACGCCAAAGGGGTCCCAACCCAGAGCGTCCAAAAGTGGCGCCAAGGGGTCCCGACCAAGCTTGTTGAAAAATGACGCCAAATGGGTCCCGACCCAGAGCATCAAAAAGTGACGCCAAGGGGTCCCGACCAAGCTTGTTGAAAAATGACGCCAAATGGGTCCCGACCCAGAGCAGTCGGATACCAGGGGTCCCGACCTGGAGCGTCCACAAGTGACGCCAAGGGGTCCCGACCAAGATTGTTGAAAAATGACGCCAATAGGTCCGACCCAGAGCGTCAAAAGTGACACCAAGGGGTCCCGACCAAGCTTGTTGAAAAATGACGCCAAAGGGGTCCCGACCCAGAGCGTCCAAAAGTGACGCCAAGGGGTCCCGACCAAGCTTGTTGAAAAATGACGCCAAATGGGTCCCGACCCAGAGTGTCCAAAAGTGACACCAAGGGGTCCCGACCAAGCTTGTTGAAAAATGACGCCAAAGGGGTCCCGACCCAGAGTGTCCAAAAGTGACACCAAGGGGTCCCGACCAAGCTTGTTGAAAAATGACGCCAAAGGGGTCCCAACCCAGAGCGTCCAAAAGTGGCGCCAAGGGGTCCCGACCAAGCTTGTTGAAAAATGACGCCAAATGGGTCCCGACCCAGAGCGTCAAAAAGTGACACCAGGGGGTCCCGACCTGGAGCGTCCACAAGTGACGCCAAGGGGTCCCGACCAAGATTGTTGAAAAATGACGCCAAATGGGTCCCGACCCAGAGCGTCAAAAAGTGACACCAAGGGGTCCCGACCAAGCTTGTTGAAAAATGACGCCAAAGGGGTCCCGACCCAGAGCGTCCAAAAGTGACGCCAAGGGGTCCCGACCAAGCTTGTTGAAAAATGAGGCAAAATGGGTCCCGACCCAGAGCGTCAAAAAGTGACACCAAGGGGTCCCGACCTGGAGCGTCCACAAGTGACGCCAAGGGGTCCCGACCAAGCTTGTTGAAAAATGACACCAAAGGGTTCCTGACCCAGAGCGTTACAAAGTGACGCCAAGCAGTCCCAACCCAGAGCATCCAAAAGGGACGCCAATTACTTTATTTATAATTATTTTATACTAAAAACTGTTATTTTACACAGTACTGTTTTTACAGCCCATCACTGCAAGTAGTATGAATACTGCTACTAGTAGATTTATTACTATTTTTAGCATATGGAAAGCAAAAATTTCTTCTCAATATGTTGTGTAAATACCACAACACAAACATAAAAATAAAAACATCCTACCCGTTATTAGATATATAATCCAACCAGGGGGCTGATGGAAAGCAACATGGATTTAAATTACTTCACAGCAGTGGCTGTCAATAAGCAATACCGCTGTCACTGCATTAATATCTACAATGACGAGCAACTACACAAATAGAAGAAACGAAAAAGCTGCGTCTTCGTGACAATTTTGCTCTGATCAAAGCGACTGTAGCTACAGGAGACATGGATTAACAGCCATTTAATGATGAAGTAAAGTTTGCGTTGTGTTGCACTTGTTTGGTGTTTGTTTGTCTTTCCCATCCAGCTCTGAACAAGACAAGCTGGCAGGGAGGTATTTCATTTTTATTTATTTTTTTTGTTACACACTCGTGAGTGTGTGCATGCAGGCACACTGTTGCCTGTTGAATCCCATCATCAGCATCAACAATGAAAAGAAAAAAAAAAAAATGAAAAAACAGCAGGCAGATATAAATGAATATTCCTCACCTGTCTGCTCATGTTGACTCCTCTTGTTTGGATTTCACAGTGGGGGAAAAAAATAAAGGCGTATATTTACTTTTAATTGAAAGGAAATTAAAGACGCATCCACATCCGCATGTGACAAAGGAAGATCACAAGGCTCGGGAGTGATGATAGCTTTTGTTTAAGATGGATTTCATAAAGAAAACCCCCCACTGATAATGATGAAAAAAAAAGAATCTTGGACATTTCTCCAAATACAATTACCTCGGCATCACCTGATTCAATCAAATGTATTTGCATTCTGTTTGCATGCAGTGTTCCGTGAACCGGTAAACAAGGCAGGCAGAATAAATCTGATGTGTTTTCATGCTTATGGTTGCTCTTCTGTTTGCTACATTTTTATTCCGAGTATTAGAATTTTTATGAATTGGTAAATAGCTGCACAAACGTACGCATAGCGGTGCAGATGGATGTTCTGAAGTCGGTAAGGGGCATCATCTTGTGAGCCAAAAAAGAAAAACTGGGAATGTTAGTTCATGTTTTTGAGACAGATGTTGTTTGGCCGGCGAGCATGGCAGATTAATATTTGACTGTGTCTGATGTGTACTTAAGAATGTATCAAAGAAGATGCATCATTTTGCGGCCTACCAGGGGATGTTGCAGCTGGCACGGTGACAAAAAGCATAAGGCCAGAGTTGGCACCAGTCGATCATATGCTTACAGCCTGAATAGCTGGACAGAAATGTAATGAAGAGAGCAAGGTCTTGTTCACTTCTAATCCCTGACCTTCTTTCTACCCTGGACACTTGGAGCACTGTGTATAAAATCCTCTGCCTCATCTTTTCACATATTGTTTGAGAGCGTTGGCTGAATTACGTGGAAAATATTCAAGTGACTCATTGGTCTACAAACTTTTAAAAGGCAGGTAGGTCTGATATAAAGTCAGACACTGTATATGAGTAGAATACTCACTTAAAACGCTACTGTAGTCAGATATTTTCTGGTCTCTTGCATGCAAAATATCAAGTGATTTCAAGTCTGTTTTCTGAGCTCTGGCAAAAAGCAGGTGACCTGTGCTCGAATGCATCCTCGTGGGGATTCATGCGGAAATCGCATTTGCACCATCAGAGACAAATAGTCACACGCGTTCACACCTGTAGCCTGTCTTATGTCTTGGAACTGTTAACTGCTGCCTTTAGGGAAGGTCTGGGTGATGGTTTGAGGAATGACTTCACTTTATCAAGACCTGTGTTTTCACAGCGGTGATCCAGCTGTTCTCTGATATCTAGTCTTGATGTCAAATGATGTCATATTTTCCCTCTGAAATGTAGCGTGCAAGTGGAAAGAACCATACAATGGAAATGACAATTGTACAATGATGTACAGAGTTACTTTTCATTAATGTGTCTACGGTAGCATTGACACATTTACTTAAAGCAAACCTATGTTTGCTAACCAGCAGCCGTTGTGACCAGTGGCAATTGTGGGATAATGGTGAATGCTAAAACAAAGTGTAACAATAGTATGAGTAAAGAAGCGCCACAGTGTCACTGAACTGACACAGCAATGTCAGAAATGCTAGCTTACCGGATGTTCAGTGCTGGGATGAAGCGCTGGATGTCCCTCCCCTTCCGCTATTTTGCAAGGGCACCGCATCCGGGACTTAGCGCAGGCCTCGACAATTGTGATTTAAAGTGTGGTTTAAAGCTATAGTGAGTAGTGTCTGTCGCCCCCATGAGGAATTCTAAGCAATGACAACACCACTCATTTGGCAGTGGCTTGAATGTAACTGACACTTTAAAGAAATACAAACAAGCCAAAGCAGAAAAAAAACTTCCCTATCCCAGAATAGATCAGCAGAGTGTAGCCAGACCATACTCCAGCACTGACAGAGCCCTGTGGAGAAACATAGCAATAAGTATCTTAAAGGTCCCATGTTATGCTCATTTTCAGGTTTGTGCTTCAGGTTCTAGTAGAATCCTAATAAAGATTTTTTCAAACACGTGTCTGAAACACTTCATTTTAGCGTCTGTCTCTTCAAGCCCCCCTTCTAAAAAAGCCCAGTCTGCTCTGGTTGTTCAGTGTGTCCGGGTCTACCACATGTGTGCTCTCAGAGTCTCTGCACCTTCATTGCAGCCGGGGAATGACTGTAACGGCACTGTAGCGCCACTTTCTACCTATACATGGTGTAGTTGTGACATCATAACCATACGAATGTCCTGACGGTTCATTTAAAAAAAAAAAAAGACATGGAAATCTCTTTTTACAATATGGGACCTTTAAGCGAACATCAGTTAACGCTAGCAGCTACTGGTCATACCAGACCAAATAAGGCTGTAGTAGCAAAACCTCTGAGTGTGTTGAAATTTATTTCTACTTTCAAAAGTGACAATGTAATTTTTAACTAAAGCATCAGAACTTTTCCACCACTGCAAAATAGAAACTAATGTGAAAACGCAATCATGATTGTTGCAGAAATGTTCATGAATGGTAATTAGAAAAAAATGAAGGCTAAAATGACATAGCATTTTGGAACCACTCTCTTTATCTGCCCTCTAATTATCTCTCTGATTCTCCTCCTCCCACTCTTGGCCGTCAAACCACTCATCTTGGTCCAGCTTCATACAGCAACACACAAGTGGGGTCAAAGGCCATTACCATCATGAAACTCTATCACTCCTCTTCATCCATTAATACAGGTAATAATGATCATCTTCCCGCGCCTGAGATCACTCCTCTGACTGATATATGAGCCAATTCCAACAATTAGATGAGAGCTTATTTGCCCTATGAGTTGTATCTTTTCTACTTGTTTAATGTTACGTCTATTGAGACTCAATTATACAGTGGATTGAGTTTAGTTCAGGTTGCTGATGCCTGGCACTCTGCACATACATTAAACATATCGCAGAATATCAAACAATGGGCCAGAGGAATGGTGGCGATATACATTATGAAATACATAAGAGGAATGTACAGTATAATTCCTGATATGAAATGCTAAGATTAAAAACATGAGCTGCTAGTTATTGTAATAGTAGACATCTATTTTTTACAGCATTATGTTTGAGAGAATTTAATACAATCGCATAATGTCAATGAGGGAACCTAGTTGTGGATATATCAAACATATCCCTGTATTCCCTCGTGATTTCTAACTGCATATTTTCTATATTATATGACTGTTTCCTTTCAAGATCAAGTCCCCAGGCAATAAGAAATAATAGGCCTACAGTGTATACCCCTAAGCTTCGGAGCAAAATGAAAAACAAAGAGCCCGAGTTAACCCTCAATAGACAGACAAACTGTTACTGTTGTGTGACTGGTTAAAGCATGCCATTCACGGAGAACTATTACAAATAGAGAATGAATAGTTTCTTTGAGCACTTTTTTTTTAAAATTGCCATCTCCTCCTTATCCATGCACAGCCATTATAATGATGACTCACAAATAAGCACATATTGTGTGTATTTGTTCAGTGTTAAATGCCGGTTACAACATCACAGGGCTTAAATACAGTCCGTGCACAGAGAGTGGAAAACACAGGGGAACAGAGTACAATTGACGGCATACCACTGAGATTTACTGTAATAACTAAGGAGACTATTTACTCTTAATTGATATGGCCTTTCTTACCATGAAAAGAACAATTATTTCTAGCACCGCACGCTTCTTATGTGCACAGTAAGCTATCAACACAAAGTGCCCTGAGTGAAATGAACAGAGCTCACCAACAGCCTACTCCAAACAAAAAGAAAAAAGAAGAAAAAAAAAGCTGGCCGAGCCTTTTTCATCTTTTCTCTCATTCCCTCTTGATATAAAAGTGCCAGAAACAAGCTTGGAGATGATAAAAATACGGCAGTGTAATACCAATTTAATATATCAATGGTATTTATAAGGCATTAAAGTCAACGACACATGGTGAGCAACAGCATAAAACAAAGAGTCCTTGTTAAAGTGGATGCATACCACTTTCATGGCGCGCACTGCATAATTTTGTTGGAAAGCATCCTTATGAAAGTTATCAGTGCTGGTTGGCACCATGCAGAACAGTTTTGTTGATCACACAGATCCCACTCTGTTGAACCCTTACTGAGTCCACAGTTGGACTCCATTAAAGAGTAATTTTTTTTATTTTTTTTTCAACCTGAACCATATTTTTGTAAGTGACTAATGTGAACAAAAATCTTTGAAATTGGTCCAGTATTGAGCGAGAACGCTGTGACCGGAAGCCGTGAACTAGGCAGCAATGTAACCATATAGGGAAAATGTGCTTTGTCAATTACGTCCAATAAAAGTGCCGTTTCTGCCACTGACAGGCTCAGGTTGTTATTTTAAGTGTCTGACAACATTATGGGATAGATTCCTACAGAGATAGACCTTTTTGTTTAAGAGTAAGATCCTTTTTGTTTAACCAGAAACCAGAAAAATGTCCCAAATCGCTATCCCCAAACTCACTAGACTCCATTTAAGGCTGTTTTATGTTTCTGCGTCGAATCGACGGCGTACCCCCGCGGACCCCTCTGCGTCGCCGCGAAACCCCCTCCGAGCCCTCCGCCGTAGCTCGACATGCACCTCCAAAAATGTGTAACTTTGCGTTGAGTCGACGCAGACCGCAAGGACTGTGATTGGTCAACTCGTCCTGTGTGTTGATAGTCGGTGTTTCAAGCAGCCTACTGTGGGGAGTAGCAACATGCTAGTTCACCGACATCAGCTTTGCAAATAAAGTCAGACATATTTTGGTTACAATGACGGGTTTATCCGTTTGTAAAGTGTCTATATGTCAGTAACGTTTTGAAATTAGCACTTCGCCAGCAAGCAGTACTTTGTGGGCAGTTGTGCTAAAGTTTGCTTGCTAACATAACGTAAACTGGCTGGCATACACATCGCAAATAACCGACGCAGAACTCCGAAAGGGTCACGACGCCATAGGAGCGACGCGGACTTGACGCAGAAGCATAAAACAGCCATTAGACTCTATACTTCAAGTGTGTATAGAACCAGCATATTTTCACATGTAACTGTGAAATAAGTCACATCATATGAGACCGCACGTTTCCAAATTATTACAACAAGTAGGCCTCATTTAAATGTATTTTTGTTTATATTTAACACATAGGGTCTCCTGACAAATACAACCTGACTGACCCAAAGGCAACTTAATGAAAAGTCTATAGGCCTACCTGTCCACTCATATGCAAGTGTACATATTATGTCTCAAAAGACAGCATGTCTTATGACATCTTTTTCACTGCATTCTGGTCAACTTATCCAGATAGTTGATTATTATCCCTATTATTGGACTTTGGTGCGTAACTGAGTCTAAAGGAAGCACTTACGTTTTCATTCATCAACCCTTTTCACACATGCACTGCGAACCTGAAATTATCTAGACATTACCTGGCGGAGCTCTATGTGAGACTGCAAATGTCCGAATCAGTTGGACTGGACATATATCTGAGTTTACCCTGCCAGCTCCCTAGCACAAAGACCATGTAATCAACTATGGAGCCCATGTGTGAATAGAGCCACCCATTGTGCGGAGTACTTACGGCAATGAGTGCAAGTGTTTATGATATTTCAATTTATTGGCTCGTAAAACAGGAAGAAAACAATCATCAGAGGGTAAAGAAGAAGGGTGATTAACACAAAGACTGCAACAAAACTGCCGAACTGGAAAGACCAGGAGATTCTGGAACTACTGTCGCTAAGGACCAACGCTAAAATCATCAAACAAATTCAACGAACGGCAAGAGACTCAGTTGTTCATCAGCAAATTACGAACCCACTATGACAGCGGTGTCATATCCTTCCTCCAGCACGCTCTACCCAAAGACCACCCTCTACCCAACGACCACCCTCTACCCAACGTCCACCCTCTACCCAACGACCACCCTCTACCCAACGTCCACCCTCTACCCAACGTCCACCCTCTACCCAACGACCACCCTCTACCCAACGACCACCCTCTACCCAACGACCACCCTCTACAACGCCCCTACCACGTCCACCCTCTACCCAACGTCCACCCTCTACCCAACGACCGCCATCTACCCAACGACCGCCATCTACCCAACGACCGCCCTCTACTCAACGACCACCCTTTACTCAACGACCACCCTCTACCCAACGACCACCCTCTACCCAACGACCACCCTCTACCCAACGACCACCCTCTACTCAAAGACCACCCTCTACTCAAAGACCACCCTCTACTCAAAGACCACCCTCTACCCAACGACCACCCTCTACCCAACGTCCACCCTCTACCCAACGACCACCCTCTACCCAACGACAACCCTCTACCCAACGACCACGCTGTACACAACGACCACGCCCTACCCAGCATCTATGCTCTACCCAACGTCCACACTCAACCCAACGCCACCCATCATCTAAACCAAACATATTACAGTAGTATTTCCAGTAAGTGAGAATGCGTCTGACACGGACAATCTCCTGTCCTACTCAGGAATCTTAGGACAATGTCAGCACCTGATTCTCTTGAGACTGTCCTGTTCAGTTCATACATGAAAACGGCTTTAAAGAATGACAACAGAACCTGACATGCTGAGGTGTGTTCAGACAGAAGGTGAAGCAAATGTTCGTTCTTCATGTGTGACCGCTGGACCATTCACGCAGAGCGTATATATTCGCTTAACAGCGAAAGTACCAAGTGTTCAGATATTAGCTGTAAGCTAGTTAGCAATATATACACAACTGTTGAAACACTTTTCGCCACTGGACACATCTAATTGGGTCTCATCGCATCTTTTCATTGACGTTTCAGACAATCGCACCACCTCTAAAATTTGCCTTGCATTCTGTCTGATCATACCTGAAGCGATACCAGAGAATTATGCTTTCAAACTATATTGTGTGTGTCAGGAATAATACACCTGCAATGTAGTTTCTCTGGCATTTCTCAAGATTCCTGTCATTTACTAAACCTTTTCGAGCATTAATTGAATATTCTAAAAGTCGTCCATAGATGTGTAGATGTGTAACTGGTAGCTTAGGTTAATATTACAACTGCTCTTTTTTAAGAGAACATACATTTGTCTTGCTAATAAATATGCTGAATGTATGAAATGCTTTTACTATAAGAGTTTTGAACAACAGTTTTGTTACCTGTGATAATTCGATGCTTCAGCAGGAGGGCATTTCTTATTTCTTAATAACAGATGGTTGTTAAAATGATGATACTTGAGACACTCAAGTACTGTCTACTCACTGTCGTCTGTAGTTAGTACTTGGTACAGACAACCATAGTGTTTTTAGACACCACTAACCTCGTAGCGTCCACAGCCCAGCTAATTTCTGCATTTTAGTCTGTTTCTATATTTGTGTCTCTTGGAACAGTGGCATGTATTTCTCCTGTGATGTCAGCAACAAAACGCCAGCAGATAAGACTGTCTAACAGATGTCCACTTAAGATGAAAAGGTTTACAGCAAGATACCGGATTTTATCCAAACTTTGAATCAGCAACAGGCGTGAATCAGTTTTTATGACGCTGTTATAAAGCTGCTTTAAAATTTCTTCTTTTGTTCATTCATTATACATGTTCTACGAATTGGTTTTAAAGGTGAACCTTGAGGATCCAGAGTAAGACATAATCCCTTTCATTAATCCCCGTTTCCTGCACTCATAAAAACTATTGGTTTGGGCTTTGAGGATATGTTGCCATCATCAAATAAGCATGTGATATCTTTTGTTCTTCTCAGAAAATGAGATTTTATAATTGTCCGTATTCACATTCAACATTCAGGCACAACTTCCATCCCTCGCTGTATTTAAACACTTTGTATATTTCGTGGTGAAATAAAAAAATAGCCATCACGGTAGTACATAAAAGCAATCAGTGTGCGTGATTTAACAAGAACCTGAGCCCATTAAATGAACTCCTGCACTATTGGTGGGAAAACAACGATCCACAGCACATCAGCAGTTTCCCCCATACACCGTCCCCCAGACAGCTAAAGACGGGGCGTGCTCTCAAAATGGCACTTCTGCTGGAGAGGAGTAGGAATAATGTACGGCGAGTTATCTATGTACAACATCTCCAATGGAAAAACAATTAAATGAGATTGATGGAGAGATGAAGACAACTGGGTGGGGAGGCAGGGAGGGAGGGAGAGAGGGAGGCAGGGAGGGAGGGAGGGAGGGTGGGGGGGGGGGGTAGTTGGATCTGCCTGTATGTCTATCCCTGTTTGCGTACCTCCTGGAGGCACAAATGTCAGCTTTGAGCAGTTTGTGGACTCCCCACTAAGCTCTTGGCCCGCTCCGATCCAGACTGGTTCTATCTTCTGGACTCTTGGCATGCCACGTACGAGCCGTGGCCATCAATGTGTCATTCAAATGCCACGGCTTCCCAGCCACCCCTTACTTCTGTGCTCATGGATATCAGGGGTTGTTATTTGGTACTCGCGCGTATCTGCAGTGGCACCAATGTTCTGACTTTTACTGATTTCTACATGAATCGCACTACACATTGTATACGTTACATTATATTTCTGGTCGCATTGCATGCATTCATTACACACTTTTCTTGTATCACAGGTTCAAAGATTCAGCTTAAAATCCTAGATAACTGACAGTTTAGATAACTGACTGTTAAGGTCACCGTAAAGATGTGATCACACATCATAATTACTTATTATAAATAGGTAAAACAATGACTTATCGTAGTGAAAAGGGACAGAAAAGATTGGTGTTGATGTTGTCTTCCGACCAATCCAATGCCCTATCAAGATTAATTTCTTAAAGACTGAGAGACATTTTGAAGATTTTCTAATTGGGTCTGTAATATTCATTCATTATGGATGAGGTCAGTCAGCAAACAGTTTACTTAGTGTAGATATTGTCCTCACATGTGTCATACACAACTTAATTTGATAACAAACAATGACAATAGTAGAGATGCAACTAACAAGTATTACCAGAATAGAATAATCTACTGATTATTTTTCTCAATTAATCATTTGCTCTACAAAATGTCACAACATTTGTGAAAAAGTGTCCTAGAGCCCGAGGGGATGCTTCCAAATGTTTTGATTTGTCTGAACAGCCCAAAACCTAAAGACATTCAAGTGAGTATAATAGAAGACAAACAGAAAATATTCACATTTGTGAAGATAGAACTGGTGAATCTTTGTATAAAACAAAATGTTGCTGATGAATTTTCAATTGACTATACCATGTGTTTTTTTAAGGCTCTTTTTTCACCTTTGAGACTTGAGATTATCACAGGGCAATGGGATCCCAGATTTTTTACTGATGCCGGTGCACACAATCCGTTGTGGCATACATTAGTGGCAGATTTTGTCACATTTGGAGGGGACTGACTGAAATGACACAATCTTGTAATGATTATTTTAGACCACCTTCCCTCGTAAAAAAAATCCTCTCCAAACAAGGCTTTAAACCACGATCAGATGGGGTATGCTGTCGGCTGTTTTGAACGCATAAATACCGCTGTTGGCAACAAGACAACATCATTCTGGGTGCTATGAGAAATCTTATTTCCTTGTATTATTGGGCTAATCTAAATATGAAATGAACAAAAGAGTGCTCCGAAATGAGTCAGAGATTTGTTCTGAAATGCCGGAAGTACAGTGTCCTCACAGAAGGAGCAGAGTGCTGACAGTTTTGTCATCTGGTCCAAGAGATCTCTCTAAATGGCACTTGTTCTACAGGCTCATTTTGCATTGCTGTGAGTTAAGTTTACATGCAAAACTATGAAATGATGGCTGAATAACAACCACGAGTAACAGTTACGGTTAAATGTATGGTGTACAGTAACAGTGGCACAAAAAAATCCAGTACTGTCAGTTACACAGCTAAATCTAGCTAAAGCTTACTAGCATTAGCGACGATAAGCTACCAAATTTTCCAGGCAAAGACTGTAGCAGTCAAACCCCTCAGTGTGTCGAACTTAGAAAAGGTGTATTTTACTGCTTATGAACTTATTTTTATTTGTAAGTAGAAGAATGTGCAAATTTTTTATTTTTTTAAAAAACAAAAAGGCCCAGGCCAGTGAATGGAAATGCAATAGCAAAACTCAGAATGCACTAAAATCTCTTGTAGGATTAACAGGAAAATCATCACTTCAGATACTGTAGGCTACCCTGTGGTGGACCTTTCCATGCAAAAGGGCATCTACAGTAGTATAGGGTTAATGCACGTGGTGTAGAAAGTCAAATTCACTTCCAAAATGGAACAAATAAACCTTCCTTTTTTTTGCGACGGTTTGTTGTTTGTCACCTCTTTTCATTGAGGCATTAACTATTGAAGACAACTGCCAACAAAAGTGATGATGCTAAAAAAAATTTTAAAAAAAAAGGGGGAGGAAAAATAAAGACACAGCTAAAAAAGTGCTGCTACTGTAAAACGCAGGTATTGTTTAAAAGATAAAGAAAGAAAAAAAAAAAAAAAGAAATAGAAGAAGTGAGGGTATGGAGCCGGTGGCGAACAGAGCAGTGACAATGCTGCTGCTAAACAGCTTTGGCAAGAGATGACAGGAAGCAAGTGAAAGAAATAAACAGTCAACACACTTTGTTTCTGCTACTTAAAAATATCCTGTCCCGTTTTAAATCCTGACACATTCTGTGATGGGGCTGTGCACGGATGAAAAGGGTGGGATAAGATATTGGCGGGGAGAGGGCGAGCTTTTTTTCCCCCAATGGCTCCGAAGCGAGAGTGTGTGTTTTTTTTTTTTTTCCCCACAGCTATTACTACCATTACAATGTGAATCCCAGGGCCCCTATGGATTTGCTGTGTATGTAGTGCCAGCACTTGCTAAAGAAAAAACCTCCACATGGAATAAGCTAATCCCTTTCAAACGGGTCGCGGCCGGCACGGACATGACTTTGCAGTGCCTGCGAGGGGAACGAGAGAGAGAGAGAGAGAGAGAGAGAGAGAGAGAGAGAGAGAGAGAGAGAGAGAGAGAGAGAGAGGAGGAGGAGGAGGAGGAGGAGGGTGAAGTCATATGCTCAAAGTTTGGATTCAAAACACTCGGCCCTCGCTCGACGTGTCTCCCTTTTTGATCCCCACCGCCAACTATAATAATCAGCTTCTGCTCCAAGTATTCATCAGATAGAACACAGACGAGATTACATCGAGAACAAATATGTGGCCCTTTTATCCTGCCAAAGAGGGACTCGCAAGACTGACAATAGCAGAGGTGACAGAGTGAGAGTTAGGAACGAGGGTGGAGAGGAAGAGAGCGATGTGTAGTGTGAGAGAGAGGGGGAAAGGTTGTTGTTGAGTGGAGAAGAGCAGCAAAACGACAACTCATTATCCCAACCCCAAAAACATCCCGGGTGCACACACACACACACACACACACACACACACACACACACACACACACACACACAGAGTACTGCACTCCCAGTCAGATTTTTGTACACCACTTTTGTTTGCGTGCTCCGTCTCTGTCGTTTTGCTTTACTTATTTATGAGACTTTACAAGTTCCTTGACGGAGATGCAGAGCGTTGCAGTTTATGTCTAATTTAGTAAATATCCTTTCGCCAGTCAGGCCTGTCAGCCATTGTTTTTCTCTCTTCCCTGTGTACTTCCCGTCCCCGTCTCCTCCTCCTCGGCTTCCCTCGTTTCCCCCGGTCTCTGGGTGACAGAGAGAAATCAAGTCTGGATCTGAGCGATATATATTTATATACAGTACATTCTCTCTGATTGGTGTCCTTTTGTTGTTTTGTGGGCGTCACTGTGAAAGTTTTAACTTCTGAACTGCGCGCCACAGACAAGGCCAGGTAACTAGTGCCTGATGCCAGGCTAGTTGTTTGAAACATGTCAAGCCCTCATTGTCATTTAATGCAGAAGGGGGGGGGGGGGATAACAGCCTGCCAAAACGGCAAGTGTCTCCGCACAAGTCTCCTTTTGCAGTACCCTTCGTTAGCGATCACAGCGTGGCGGTGGCGGCACACAGAAAGGAAAACGCGAGAGGGAGAAAAGCCAGAACCAGAGCACGAAAGATGAAATATATTTTGAATGTTTTATGGAAAAACAATCTGACACAAAGTAATATTCATCTCCTGTGAATCCAATATTCTTTTTGGAATGATATTAGACGTATCTATTATATCTTCCATTGTGTTCCCATCTGCCCTTTTCAGGATCTAAATTATGTGCATTAGTACGTAAATGGGCTAATGCCTGTCTGTATTTAGCTGGCTACATGCCGTGAATATATTCTCTGCTTCAAGAAGTAATTGGTAATTACAGTGGTCATTTAGGCAATCACTGTCTCCCCGAGATTCATGTCATTCTTAAAAATAACTAGCTCTTAACCTTTGACAGAATTCTACAGAAACTGTTCATCATCGCCCCCGCTTTGATTAATTTTTACACACACACACACACACACACACACACACACACACACACACACACACACACACACACACACACACACACTTGCACACAATAGGCACAAATACACTCAGAAATAAAGATGGACACACACCTACAGTATCCACACAAGTGGGTAAGAGTACATAGAAATGGACACACACACACACACACACACACACATACACACACACACACACGCACACACAGGCCATCTTTATGAGAACAGAAAAAGAGAATCCCCATATCGAGGGGAGAATATCCCACCTCCGGTGCCATTAGTTCTATTTCATAAACAGAAAAGTCTACACCTATATATGGGCCGTTTAACATCCTACCTCCCTACATCCATCCATCCATCCATCCATCCCCTCCAAATTCACACCGGATTTATCTCGACTCATTGACAGTAAACAGTTTTCATCCTTCTACCTCTCTCACTTTAAACAAGCTCTCTCAGACTCCAGTCATTTCCATGCATAATGATCATCTGTAGACAGTGGTGGTGGTGCACTGCTATGGAAAACTGCTATTGTATGCGAGAGATCGTCAGGTTGGCAATATTAGCATCGAAATACTTACCCGCTTACTCTGATGCCCTCCATTACCGAGTGCTCCGCACAACTCTTTTGCATCTCTAGTGGCGTCTCTATGCAGAAAAATGTATCTTTGTTTTCTTATACTGTCACCCACCGGCAAATCAGCAATTTTACAATAATAAGCAGGCAGAGGAAGGGTTTCATAAATTCCCCATCTCCCTAGTACTGGTTTTATGAATCTTTAATGTGAAAGTCAATGACCTCGGTCTTGATATATAGAGTAAAAGCCACAAGGAAATAAAAGTCTTTTATAATGATGAGTAAAAGACACAAGCTGCCCCCTTAGAGCCGTTAGTCAGCATGTTGGCTTTGGTGGTCATTTTTATTGTTTGGTTCTCAATGATTTCGCTCGTGTACGAATACAAACTTGGGATTTTCGATTTCGTACAAATCTATTTGTTCGCAGAATAGGAATCATTTAAAAGAATCTACAATTAAATTCCCAACCTAATAGGTTTCTTTTCAGTCATTAAAACCATTTGTATTTATTGTTCATACTCTTGTATTACTGAAAAGAAGATTTTTTTGTTGTTGTTTGTTTTAGTTCCATCAGAAATGCTCCTTTAGCCTTCAGGGCCTTGCCTTAGCATTGTCAGACCTTCCTCCACAGCGCTGCGGAAGAGGGTCTGGCGAGTCCACACAGCATTCCCGGCATGGGAGAAAAACTTGTCTTGAGCGCAATCGTCTTGGGCGGTGCTAAGCGCCGGAAGGAGCAACTGTGCCTCTGAAAAATAGCCTCGGGAAGGAACTTGTTTTGGTGGAACATGTGTACGTTCAAAGGTTGTTTTAGTCGGGCAAAAAAAAAACTCAGATTGGACAGATAGTCTAACTAGCTGTCTGGATTTACCCTGCAGAGATCTGAGGAGCAGTTAACCATAATCCTCAGAAATCCATATCATATAGACTACCATAGCTGTAACAGGTAGGCCACACCGCTGTGTGTGTTGCAGAACCTCTTTTCATTTGGGCGCCCATGTTAAAGGAGAAATCAGGCGGAAAATGAACCTAGGGGTTAATAACACATGCGTGCTGAGTCGACCGTTCTCTGTGATATGTTTTCATACTAATGGAATGTGTCCAGTTATAGCGCAAACCGCTAATTACCTTATACCGCTAGTCGTCGGGGCACGCAAAAGTAAAAAGAAATCGCTATTTCTATACCACTAACAAGGCTCAAAATAGCACCGCACTTCCACGGTAGCATAATGAGGGTCCCTGCATGTAAACCGAAGCATTGAGAACTTTGTAAGTGTACAGACAGTTTATTAAAAAGATAGTTTAGAAAGACAGTATCGTTCACGTATACTTGCGGGCGCCATCTTGGGAAAACAGTCACAACCAGCTGAACGCCGTGCAACCAGTAACCAGTAACGTAGCTCAAGCACGGCGTTCGTATGAAAAGAAATCCCAGAGAACGGTCGACTCGGTACACGTGTTATTAACCCCTAGGTTCACTTTGCGCCGGATTTGTCCTTTTAACAGGTTAGAGAAGCCACGCAGCCAGCGTGTCACAACATTACACCTTTCACGACAGTTTCAAGGTTTATATCTGTAGAATGTCACAGACATGAAACAAGTATAAATATTGATCTTAATTTAACACTTGTTTCCATTTCAAAATAAAAGCCCTGTTGCGTTTTTGTGGACAGAATCCTGTCAATTGTTAACCCAAGGCTTTCATAATTGTGAAATACTTGCAGGTCCGAACCTAGGAATACAGAGAAAAAACACTCAAGCCATGTGCAGACAGCGTTTTGCAGAAGTATTAGAATCATACCTGCAAACTCAGAAGGGCTGAAAAAGGTGACACCCCCCGAGAAGAAAATAAGGGAAAACTTCTATCTATCTATCTATCTATCTATCTATCTATCTAAAAAAGGAGCACCTTGTTCAATTGTATTTGTCTGTTCTGTATGTGCTGTAAGCCATTAAAGTACGGCTTGTGTATTACTAAGGCCACATGGTCAAAATTAAATGATTTATAAAAAATGTAATAACAATAACTTAACAATAAGTTATTTCAACAGTAAATTCCTGTTAAATGACAAAAACAACCACTGGATGGGAAAAGGGTATTCTACAGCAACTTTGAATGCAGCACGAGGCTGGCGAGGCAAATTTCAAGTGAACGCAACATCTGTGTTGTTTTTCAGACAACGGCAGCTATAGACTGTTAGTGAAATACAGACACAGTTTTACAGCGTTTAGCGGTCAGCATTTTAACCATGTTTACTCCAGCTGCTAGCTAACGGTAGGCTAACGTTACCTGCTGTCAGGTGTAGTGTTAACTAGCGTCCCGTGGGACGATGTGTCAATTCCCTCAAAAGTCTGTTTTTGGAACATCAGAGAGAAGCTCAGGCATTTAACTGGCACCTAAATAAGGCACCGAAATCCACGTCGCTATTCGGTCCGGTAGATAACGGTGGTCATTAAGGCACCAGTGCCGTATTATCACCGGGTCACCCCCTCCCCCCCCAAATAAAAACTCTACACGATTAACGTGGATGACATTTTCCCATTCAAAACGGCGATTTTCGCCAAAAAGCAACTAGTTTGCAGTTATGTAGAATAAGCATCACACCATTAGAATCTAAAATGACCAATTTTGACATTCATAGGTTTTAAGCTGTTTATTGTGCAACAGCTGACTAGCTAACTAGTTCTATGCAAATTGATATAAGCTGTGACTTAAGCTCGAACGCTGAGCTTGTGAGCCGTGAGTCTTGACTGCCGTGACTGTCAGTCTATGATCAGTCTGGATCAAGTATATTTCCTGGATCATTGCCTGCACATCCGATGTCCCTCACCTTCCGCTCTCTGTTTGTTGCCGTTCTCAAACTCCCTTCTCTTCCGGAAAAAACCACAAACTTCGAGCTAGAAAGCTACACGCTGAAAATGGCAAGTTTTAAAGAACATTTTGATCGTGCAACAAGGCAGGCCTGCTTGGTTCTTTCGGGGAATGATTGTAAAGATTTTCAAAGTATAAGTTTGGGACCGATTGGTGGGATTGTTGTACGGCTATACACTGGTAAGAGCAAATGAGGTTTAACCATGTATCCAGCTAATTTAAATAGCTCACGGTACTGTGTTGTGTGAACAGTTAACTTCATTTAATATTGTTTGTGGCATTTTCTTTTGCGGGGTGCAAATGTTCCACCAAAACAAGTTAATTCCTGAGACTATTTTGCAGAGACGCCGTCGCTGCATCCGGAGCTTAGCCCCGCCCAAGACGATTGTGATTGGTTTAAAGAAATGCAAAACAACCCAGAGTGTTTTTTTTCTCCTATCCTAGAATTACTCCACAGCGGTGTGAAGATTGAGCTGGCAATGCGAGACTAGTCTATGACAGAACAGGAACCAACCTGGGGACGGCTGTTGTTCACGGGGGTGTCGGACTGGTGGTGGAAATAGTACTGAGTACCCAGGGCCCTCATGTGAGGAGGGCCTGAATAGATGCTAGAATGAAAAGATATGGATGTGGGGAGGGGCCCAAAGAGAATGCCTTTCTACAGGGCCCAGAATTTTGTGCTACGCCCCTGTTCGCTCAGGAGGTAAAGTCACCTGATCACACAGTTGACAGTTCGATCCCCAGCTCCTTCTGTCCATATGGCAGGGTGTCTTTAGGCGAGACACTAAATTGCTCCCAAAGGTTAGGCCAGCACCAGTCATAGCTCATCGGCATCGGTCTGTGATTGTGAATGAATAAATGAGAGGCAAATTGTAAGGCACTCTGGATAAAGTGCTATATAAATGCATCCATTTGCATTACTGCTTCATGGAAATCCAGTTTTTAAATGAAATAAAATGAATCAGCTGTATGCCAAGACGTTCTTTGTCTATGTAGACAGAGGGACAACAGCATTCTGACTGGTAGATGTACAGAGAGACATATAAATAAATAAAAAATATATATACTGTTTAAGGATATATATCATCTCCATTTGGGTATTGATTTTGAGAGCGCAGAACACATCATTTACATTGTAGATCTGCAAGCTCCTGTGACAAATAAAAACTATTTAATGTTAGTTCAGACTCCAATGAATTTCCTAAATAAGAATAGTGCTGCAGCTGATTCTGGTCACAAAAGCACAAAGTACTGGAACAAGGTAAACCAGATAAAAGAAGGATGGTGGTGAGAAAACTAAATATATACTTTTAAAAGTCTCAGGGGACAGGAGAAGTAGAGAAGGAAAGGTTAAAACAACTCAGTAGTTATTTTGTACAATGAACCCGAAAATGTGATTTGCACACCGTATAATTCCTCCCTCCTGCAACGTTTGTCCTCACTCAGACGGAGAAATGAAATGAAATGAAGTCAAAGAATAGTCCCTGTAATATTAATGAGACACCGGAGTTTGCATGGTATAATTTAAGATGCCTTTTTTTTTTTTACATGCCTGACTTACACACAGCTCTGAATTACGCGTTGTGAATAATTTGAAGTTCAGCCTGAGCAGATGTACCTGCAGAATGTGCTGTTCAGTCTCAGTGGGGCTACAATAATGGGGCATTTTCCAGCAACTGTCAGGACAATAAGTGTGACCTTTTGAGGCACCCCATTTAAGAAGCCATCATGATCAAACCAATTTGCTTCCATGCCACTTTTTTAAATAAAAAAAAAGTACATGTTATATTTGTTGCAGCCAAATGTTATGGACTGTTGTATGGACAGCCTAGCATACGTCCTTGATTTCAGTGTTCTGCTTTGATTAAAAATTAATCACTGAATAATGACGTGAATGTAGAGACAATGGAAAACGTCTCAATCCACATCTACGTGCACATTTTGCTGATAACCCACACCCCCTCGGCCACTACAGTAGACTGTTGTCTCGCCCTGCGTGCTTACACTTCAGCGAATAGCATTAAGTGGGAATGCACACAAGCATACATCTTAAAACATAAAACAGCATCACATCTTTTGTCAAATAAAACCCCAAGCATATGGGATTGTTTTTCCAGTACAGAGACTGAATGCAATTTAGAAATCTCTCCCAACATGTGTGTCTTGGAATACATCCATTGACTTTTGAAAACACAGTCCAAACCTTCCTCTATAGGCTCTGAGGACGTTTTGTTTTGTCGTAGAAGGTAAAGCAGGTTCCTGGCAACATCGAAGCTGGCTCCATTAGGAAGTACAGCTTTTCCAAAACAAGGGCCCTGGAACTGAAACACTGTAATAGTGTTATTCCTTACACGTCAAAATGTCCCCAGGTCTAAAGTAGGGTGACCACATTTCCCGGAACTAAAACTGGGACACTTTGGCGTGACCGTAGTGCTTGTGCACGCACACGCTTTTTAACGTGAACATGTGCCAGCCCAGGTCAGACTTGGACACAGACAGTAACTTCATTATTTTGATCGTAGGCTCCTCATCTAATAATAACAGTGTTTTTTCCTGTAAAATTAACAAAATTTCAGCAACAGCCTTTTTAAGTTTAGTGTGAGATTTATCTTGAGATTTTTCCTAAAAAAGATTTTTTGAAGTATTATTTATTCCAATAACACCAAAATTATTAAAATTATTTATTGAAAATTTTGAGCATTAAACACTTAATTTCCTGCATTCTGGTGAATTTTGATGCACCTATTTCTACCTTTTTCACTATCTCAGACCTTCTGAGAGCCCCGTTTGGGTCTCTGGTCTCTGAATGAGACAAATAGTTTAGCTAGAGAAGTGGCTGAATGCTGCTACGCATCGGAGGTGGAAAACAGAAACTACTGCAGAAATACACGGAGCACAAACGCGGCACATCTGCCGCAGCATGTCCACAGCTGAGCGCATCCATAAACCTGAAGCTGCTCTGCATTTTACAGAGAGAGTGGACACTAAGCGACGCACAGGTCTGCTTCAGAACTCCGTGTGTTCGAGTCTGAACCGTAGACTGGAAACGTCACGGGAACTTCAACCTAAATCATTAATATTGCGCTCCTAAACTTTGTGTTGATAGCATCAATGTATAGACTGATTTGGCTACGATTCCTCTGAAAACTTCACCCGACTTTCACAGCTTCACAAACTCACGTAGAGACGGTTGCTAGGTGATAGCAAAAAATACAGCATGGTCGGACCCCGCACGTAGCTGCCCGTTCTATTCGCCTCGGAAAAATAAACTAGACAAAGTTACATTCGGGGCTACACTCAAAACATTTGGCGCTGAAGACTCGGCAAAATTGGCTGACGCCGCTCCTGGTGTAAACCGGGACATTTTTGCGTCCCGACTCGGGACTCGGGACAAGCAATTCAAAATCGGGACTGTCCCAGTCAAACCTGGATGTCTGGTCATCCTAGTCTAAAGGCCAAACCAGCATTTTAAACGTTGAAATCACAAGGTTCTTTACAAGGCGATCGACCTGATCAGTGCATTTGTGAGGGCGAAGTAAATTCGTACTAATTTTCAAAATCCAACTTTGGTGAACTTTGTCATGATAATTCACAACATGAACCAATAGCAAGCCATTGGGACAGACAAGGAACAGAGAGCCACTGAATGCAAAATGGAGGACGCTATCGTAACCATACAAATGTATGCAATCTTTGTTTGTTCGGAGTTTAAACTGCTTCACAAAAGAGGCAAGGTATGCAGACAGTTAAACGACAAATTCGTATTTTCCCAATAACAAGCTTAACCAGCTTGCCAAGGGCAGTGGTGGCCTACAGGTTAGAGAAGTGAACTTGTCGGTTCAATACCCAGACTGACAGGATAAATTTGGGTGGGGAAGTGTCCGTCATTACCACCACTGACGTGCCTTTGAGCAAGGCCCTGAGCTGCTTGAGCTGCCAGCTTCCAGGTATGAATGGGTAACTCTGTGAATGTGACAGGTCGTCGTTGAATATAAGAATTTGTTCTCAATCGGCTTACCTGGTTAAATAAAGGTTAAATAAAAATAGATGTAATAAAGTCAGTAACTAGCTCTGAGGACTTTATACCCCATTCAAAAATTCTTTATTGAATGAAATGACGGGGAATAAACAGCGCAGATAAAACAGAAGAAGCTCAGAGAGCTAGACCTAGCATAATGTTGGCTTGCTAGCATGTTAGCCGTTAGCTCGCCAACTACATAGTCAAAACCTTCCTCTTCGGGCATGGATGTATAATAAGAACTGGATACAGCATTCAAGCCTAATTTATTCCTATAAGAGTTGCATGAAGCCAAAAAAAACAACCTGCACTGTGTGGCCCAAAGAGCAGGCGCCCTAGAGACTTCCGCTGGTCGACCCAGCTACTTCCACTATAGCACTACTGCTAACTCGAATGGGGATTAAATTATTTAATCGTGCGGCTCTTCTAGACTTTCCAAATGTTATCGGACCAAATGGATCAAATTTTGATTGTCGCGGGGGTTGTGACGCTTTAAAAAAAATGTATCCACTGATTAACAGACATCTCTAACGGTGAGTGTCCATACATGCGTTGTTTTTGCGGATGGGATCGCCCCCGCTTCCCAGCATTGCACGGTAGTGGGCTCGCCACCAGTTTCCCTTCGCTGACCAGTGACAAGCAAAGAAAATAGTCTACACCCTCCTACACCGAAACGTGTTTCTGAAGACATTTTAAGCAAGAAATAGACTATACAGTTGCTGAATTTTTCTTTATTTCAGATCGACAAAGAATTTCGTCAGCTTTTGAGAGGCCGCAAGCCGAGCGGGCCGCTCCTCATTTGCATTAAGTTGGCTGGATTCAACTTTATGCAAATGAGGAGATGGCGACTCGCCGCCCCGCTTCTCCAAAGTCCTCGCGACGCAACCATCATTGCACGGCTGCTCCCATGGAAATGAATGGTAAGCGGGGAAATGACGCTGACAATGGACACACAACTTAATGCTATGTAAGTCCATGGGGGAAAGTATTTTGGGGCCAGAGGGCATCACGTTACAGACACGGAAGTTGCAATTCCAACTTTTGGCCACTATGTCAAATTGGATTCAAATCTTGGGGGCCTGACAGAGAGCAACAGAATCCAAAATGGAGGAAGCTATCGTAACCAATAGTTGTATGCAATCTTCTCTGTTGGGAGTAGAAACTGCTCACAACAAAAAACAGAAAACAGAAGGAACCTCAGAGAGGTATTATTATATGTTGTTGGCTTGTTAGCATGTTAGCCGTTAGCTCGTCAACTAAGGGAGTTCAATAACTAGCCCTACCCTCCGAGAAATAAATTCGTAAAATAACAGAAAAAGTACTGGCAGCTCATAACTCTGACTTTGCTCTGTGATTAAAAAATGGAAATTATGTGTAGCTACAGTAAAAATAAAGGACATTTTCTGTTAGGCCTATATAAAAATCTATCATAGAAAGCTGCTCACTTACTAAACTTCTGAAAACGCAAAAAAAAACAGCTTCAAAAATGTCGGAAAAATCGACAACCCTCGAATAAATAAATAAAACAATTCTTAAAAAGCATAATAGGTGGAAAAAAAACAGCAAAAAGGTCAAGAAAAGCACCAACAAGGTCAAAAAGAGCAACAAACGCATCGTAAAAGCTTCTAAAAGGTCGAAAAAAAGCAACAAATGTGTACTACTTTAATCTCCCAAAACCAACCTCTGTGGCCGACAAAAGTTGTCGGAGCACAAACTATGCAATTCCAAATGTAAAAAAACATAAATACAACTGTGAATAACGTTCTATGGACAATTTCTGTTCAAATATACAGTCATACAACTGTAAATACACAGACATTTCTTAGAGTGTACGAGTACATCACTAAGCCTGTAGCACTGTTTATAATGGATAAAGACGCCTGGATGATCTTTGCTATGCGGCTTTCTGGTATGACCGGGCCTAATAGAACGCTGACTGGATGAAGAGTGAAACTGTGGGGCGACCCCTAGCTCACCCGGCAGAGTGTGCGCCCCATGTAGGCGGAGTTTTCTCTCTCTCTCTCTCTCTCTCTCTCTCTCTCTCTCTCTCTCTCTCTCTCTCTCTCTCTCTCTCTCTCTCTCTCTCTCCTTTTATCTCTAATCCAATGAAAAAGCCCCCCAAAAAACATCTTTAAAAACAGAAGAGGCAAACTGTACATCTAGAGTAGGAAGGAGAGATTTTGATATAGAATAGTATGGTCTTTGCCAAATACAGGCGCTTTTTTTCGTCATGAATTTCAATTACATATTTACACAGAAATACTTTCTGCTAATTCATAAAGCCATTAACAAAGATAAACTTGAATATCAAGGCTGCGTTTTCTCAGCACAGGCTTGTTATTGTCAGGAAAGCTCCCAGGCACTGACTCAACAACCGTCTTCAAAATGAAAACAAAAGCACAGGATGTCTAGTTAATATCAGTATCATGTCAACAAGGGGTTAACACGCGTCTGGGTGAGCGCTCAGTTTGACTCCACACTTGGATGTGACTTGTGGCCCATTTAAACATTGCCCATTGGATGGCACACTGCTGATGGAGATGAGCAAAGTGGATTTGCCGTGATGGATGTGACAGAAGGACTGAGCGATCGCGGGGCCTTTTTAGCAGAAGCATTCATACACGTCAATATTCATCCATGCACCCTCTCTAAACTCACTATACATCCTCATCAAGGCTGATAGCGCATAGGAATACCAGGGCGAGAGGCTGAGGGTGGATGTTAAGTGATGTTAAGTTAGGCACACGGTGTGTGTGTGTGTGTGTCCTGTGTAGTAAGTGGCTGATTGTAAAGAAAAGGCAGAATATGTGTGAGACAGTTTGCTCTCCGGTTGGCAATTCAATATCTTTGCATGAAAGGAAGAGATACTTACTTGCCCGACCCTAAATCCCCTCTAGAGGAAAAAAAAAAAAAAAAATCATCACTGATGGATATAATTTTAGAGGGAAAAATGAGTGAAAGAGGCATAGAGAGGATATAAAAGCAGATTATATTTAAGCAGTAATCAGGACAGTGAAGAGCTTGGGAGATTTTAATATGTTTAAATGTTCTTAATTGGGCTCAGAGTGGAGTGGGGCCCCCTGAAAGCATCCACCCAAAACACTGCTCTAAAGGTAAAAGCAGATTGGCTTTTATTGAATTGTAATGAGAAGTGGGAAATTGGATGTTAATTCTGTCCCCGGAGTAAGCGAGCGCTCCCTCTGCTCAGCGCGAGGTGTAGCTGTATCGGGGTCGTGCGATTGAAGTTGTGTTGCACCTCGTTCAGTTATTTAAGGTAAGAGGGAGGGCGTTGTTAAAACTTAATGAATTTTGCGCTTGGTGTTATATATGTGCCAAGGAACGCGTGCCAGTATTTGTGTGCGTGTGCTGGCGCATATTCACTGGCATACACATTACTGCCAAACACACACACACACCGATGTATAACTCACGATGTCTATAGACAATCACGTTTAGCTCTGACACTGCTGTCACCTTATCGAGGCCTTGTAGGAATTACAACCCAGAAGATCTGCTCCAAACACACTCCGAACACACTCTGAGCCGGGTTTTTTTCTCCCACAACTCCGGATATTATCAAGATTTCACACTGGGAAAGGAAATATTAGTGTGGCAAACATATCTGCCAATGCAAACTTGCATCTTAAAAGAGGCGTAGCGACGACTCAGCTCGGGGAAGAACAAAAAAAAAAAAAAACAGCATTTCCATGCACTCTGTCCCTTTCAATTGTAAAATCAGCTTGGCAAAAGAAGCGGCACCATAAAAATTCAGCTGTGGTTTTCTTTCAGCCAAAGCGATTTTCTTTTGTAGGGGCGGGGGGGGGGGGGGAGAAAAAAGGAGGAAGAAAAGCCTAGGTCTTAGCTGTGAGAGCAAGAGTGTGGGGAAAAGCATGGGTCCATCTGGCAGCGGGTGGAGGCAGCTTTGTGGAGATCGGCTCCAAGACACACTGCTACAGAAGGGTCCTTCTCTGCGACACCTGCAGAATACCTCCGAGCTCCGACTGCCATGCCTGCCTGCCTGCCTGCCTGCCTGCCTGCCTGCCTGCCTGCATTGTTTTGACACAAAGTAGGGGCATACGCCGCCACAACCTCTGGTCGCCCCCTCGCCCGAACCTGGGAACAGGGGATAAGGCCTCTCAGATTACATTATATCCCTGCACACACATGCACAATGTGTGCACATTGTAGGAGACTGGAGTCATAGCAGCGTTCCTGTCACGCCGTCAGCTATTATTCACATGCATAAATGTATCGATATGCAGAGAGAAAGCGACGGGAGAGACAGGGTCGAACGAAACAAACAGACACAGATAATGACAAGAAGAGGGAGCAACGGAGCAGCTAGACGAATGAGAGCGCGCGTAAGGGAGAACGCGTAAGAGCGATAGAAGGAGAGAGATGTCTCTTTTTATTTACCCTCATGCTTTCAGCGCTCCTCGTTAAGAAGAGGGGAGGACACGGGGACCGCATCGGCCAATTTGCCGCCCCGTGTCTGTGGGTTTCTCAATTGATTTCTCTGACAAAGTCCGGAATCATTTTTCAACTCTCCTCCATCCACCTTTCCTCTCTCCCCTCCCCACATCTGTGTCTCTCTTCACGTCTTTCTCTCGCTGTCTTTCATGCCACCTCTATGCTCTCATCGACGTTTTTTTTTTTTTTGCAAAAGGGTGTTTTGCAAAACGTGTGCCAATGGCACAATTTTTTTTAAAAGTGCATAAAATAGCCATCGCATGCGTTAAATATAGATTTCACAGATGTTTTATGAAAATGAGAATTAAGACATGCTTGAAGCACACTGATGACAAATCCTCTCTAAGCTTTAATTAGGAGCGCTGTTTTAAAAAAAAAAAAAAAAGCCAGTCTACCGGCACGCACAACTTTTAAAGTGTATTAAATGCTGCAATCATATTTAAAAACGTTATAATCTCTCTGTATAATTAGAATTTTATGCGTAATTGAGAGTGCGAGTCACAGGTCAAGGTGAATGTGAATGTTAATTCTCACACAAAACCTCATCTGCAGCACAATGACAACACTACCACAGTTAGATTAATGAAAAGTGCTAAAAAAGTACTGTTATTATTATTATTAGGCCTAAGATGTTCCCCCTGCAAAAAAAAAAAAACAGGACGGCTGAAACTAAATCTCCTTATATGTTGCTTTTCTTTTCAGGGCTTTATTCTCACATTCACCCCCACAGCTATTAGCCCCAAACATCAATTTTTTTTACACAGCTAATGTATTGATCAAAACAGCTCTGAAAAAGAAAAAAAAATGAAATAAAAAACCTTTATAATGCTTTCTATAGAGCTGAAATACTACCTCGGGTGAGAAGAAGTCATGGGTTTAGAGCAAAGGACAGTGAGTACTTTTAATTAATGTGATATTAGAAGGGATAATTCAAATTTGTATATGAAACCAAATTACACTGGATGGCTAGATACAAGTGAGAGATTTTTTTTTTTTGTCAGAATTTTAATGAACCATACCATAAAAATGTAAAAACAATATGGGCTCAGTTAGGGCTGGGCAATATATCGAGATTGTATCGATATTGTGATATGAGACTAGATATTGTCTTAGATTTTGGATATCGTAATATCGTGATATGACATACAGTACAGGCCAAAAGTTTGGACACACCTTCTCATTCAATGTGTTTCTTTATTTTCATGACTATTTACATTGTAGATTCTCACTGAAGGCATCAAAACTATGAATGAACACATATGGAATTATGTACTTAACAAAAAAGTATGAAATAACTGAAAACATGTCTTATATTTTAGATTCTTCAAAGTAGCCACCCTTTGCTTTTTTTGATAACTCTGAAAACCCTTGGTGTTCTCTCAATGAGCTTCATGAGGTAGTCACCTGAAATGGTTTTACCTTCACAGGTGTGCTTTGTCAGGGTTAATTAGTGGAATTATTTCCCTTATTAATAAAAAAGCAAAGGGTGGCTACTTTGAAGAATCTAAAATATAAGACATGTTTTCAGTTATTTCACACTTTTTTGTTAAGTACATAATTCCATATGTGTTCATTCAAAGTTTTGATGCCTTCACTGAGAATCTACAATGTAAACATATGAATCAATGAAAATAAAAGGAAACGCATTTGAATGAGAAGGTGTGTCCAAACTTTTGGCCTGTACTATAAGTGTTGTCTTTTCCTGGTTTTAAAGGCTGCATTACAGTAAAGTGATGTACTTTTCTGAACTTACCAGACTGTAAAAACTGTAACTGTTCTATTATTTGTCTTTTCCTCACTTAGACATTATGTCCACATTACTGACAATTATTTATCTAAAATGTAAGTGTGAAGATATTTTGTTAAAGCACCAATTGTCAACCCTAGAATATCGCCGGAATATCGATATCGAGGTATTTGGTCAAGAATAGTGTGGGTTACAACCCCCCCTCCCAATAATCCAAACTGTCCAATGCAAACCCCCCCACCACCCCCCCAAAACCTATTATAAGTTCCTTTACATAAATAAAGACATTTGCACCATTACTTGATGCAGAAAAGGCACAAATTGTTGCACAAATTGTAGCAGAAAAAAAATCACCACAATGCAGAAAATGAAGTGTCCAATATGCTCAAAATGTCAATTTTGCTCAAAAGTGGAGATCTCAACCCCCAATGTTGAACCCAAAGTTACTCGCCCTTGCCCCCCCACCAGCGACAGGTCGCTACCTCTCTCCACGAAAAGAGGTAAGAGATGGAGCGTTAAGCTTTCACTGTGCAGTCAGATTTGAGCTATTGTGGCGGGCTCAGGCTGTGCTGAAGGCTGAAACGTATAAACATTTATCAGATCCAGTGACAATTTTTTCCATCACGTGTATTTGTTGGCCAGAAAGGGTGTTAACCCTTGTGCTGTCTTCCATTCGACCATGCAACATCCTCCAGGGTCAAAACTGAAAACTTTTTCTAACGTTTTTGTCTCTTTTTGGCACTTTTTGCAATGTTTTTGGCACTTTTTTGACGTTTAACACTTCTTTTCACTACCATGTATAAACACCACTAACACAAACTCATTACTAGATTTACACTTGTTTTTGGAATTTACTGTCAAGAAAACTCATTTATAGGAAATTATACCTTATTCTTGAATTAAAAAGCAGAAATTATGAATTTTTTAGACAAATATTAAAGGAAGGATAACCACAGAATGGCATATGCCAACGTTCAGTCGAGATACTGTTTCGAAAAATTGAAAAAAATAATTTAAACGCTAAAGAATTGAACAAAACACAAAATTCAATGAAAGTATAGACAGTTGTTGTACTTGCGAAGCGCATTGCATGGAATGATCCATGTTATTTTTGGATAATCAAAATTAGGTTGTTAAAAAGAAACCCATATTTCTGATATAGACATTTAGACAACGGGTCAAATTTGACGTGACAGACCGCAACGGTGAGCGCTCATCCCCAGCCTCAGCTGTGACATAACTGCATATTTAACAGTATGTCCACATTTTTTTATTTTTTCATATATCAATGCTATTGGTCTATTGGTCGCCCTTGATGCCTGTCCATGGGTTTAACAAATATTTAAACAGTGACGAGGCAATTTCGTGTGACCTCCTCTCAGGTAAATAGCTCAATCAAATGTTTTCAAATGAGTTTTCATTTCCTAAAAAAGTCCAGTTTTGGACATATAAGGTTTTCACATGAAAGAGACTTTATTGTTACAATGCTCATTCCCTCGGTTTGATATGAAAAATGTAGTAGAGTAAGATTTCTGAAGTGAGGAAATTTCACAAAATTAAATGTATGTTTAAAAAGAAATTGGTAATAAATCTTGAGGCAACCCCTTGCACTAGGCAACCAACCTTTGGTATATTCCCTAATGCTGCTTTGCACATACAATGAGAATGAGTGGAGTGTAACATTGTCTTAGTTAGGCTGAAATTTGAAAATGGTTTGCTGTGCCGTGCTGAAAGCTTGAAAACAGAGCGCCGGCTATCAGGTGATCAACTCGACATGGGTCAAGTTGTTGGGCTGATCCCATGGAGAGGGGGCAAGGGGGCCACTGCTAACAAGACCACTTATGGTGGTGACGGCTTTTAAGTATAGCCAGCCATTAGAGGAACATTGTTCACGTTGACTTGAGTGTGAAATGAAAATGCGTGGAGAGATAGCGAGAGGTAATATTACCATTATCACAGGGTCATCTCGGGGGAAGACACTGATCTTGAGCATTCGTGTTAACACAAAGTGGGAAACTCTGACGTGTAATAATACGTGCGCCTGTTAATGCTCCTATTGTCTGACTAAGTGAAGCCTCTGCGTGTTAAGCAGCAGAAATCACTGGCTGGGAGACCGTGAGCGGAGAGCTCGCACTGGCGCCTGTGCTATTTATCAATCAAGGCGACTCAAAGTGAAAGATGCAGCTTTCTGCTTGGAATGATGGGATTTGGGTTTGAAATGTGACAATTTCGAGTGTCAGATTATCGGCTGGTCAATGGCCCCGCAGAGCCGCCACTGACACTCCACTGGCCTCTGTGTTGGGTTTCCACTGATACTGATGGCCCCTATTGATCCGAGGACAGCTCATGCTCGCGATAACCCGCCCACCCCCCACACCAACACCCCCCTTCGAGGACCCTGCCCCCCCCCCCCTCGCATCATGCACGGCGAGATAAAGGCTCACTAGGCGTGGAAAAGTTGCAGGCCAAAAGTTTGTGCTGAAGAAAAGACAAGAAGCAAAGAGGAAAAAAAATAAAATGGAGGAAGTTTAAGCTGTGGAGCCCTTCCCCTGAAGGCAAGCTGGCCTGCCATCTGTGCAGGCTCTCTAGCCATAGCCACCACCCCTGGAAGAGAGAGAGAGAGGAGAGAGGCAGCCAGGGAGGGAGGGAAGGAGGGAGGGAGGGAGGGAGGGATGGAGGGAAGGAAGGATGGAGGAAAAGAGGGAGAGACAGACTGGGTACACAAGGAAGAGGAAGGAGTGGATGAGAAATGGAGGAAGCAATAAATCGATAAAGAAAAATAAGGAAGTAAATGAAGTTAAGGTAGCGTCGTTCCTGACTGCCTTGTCCGACCTTGTGGAACCACCGACTATAACCCCAAACACTTCTATAGACGACAACCCAACCTCTCCCTTCTGAAGATGACAACACAACCTCTCCCTTCTGAAGACGACAACCCAACCTCTCCCTTCAGGGCGAGAAGACAGAACCCACTGCGGCCTGCAGCATGAAAGGCAGCTCTTGACAAGCGGACATGAGCTTTGCTTGCCTGCCACAGACACTGAGTCCACTTTTTAACCAGAAAAAGGATCCCAGTTTTGTAGCCTTTTTTTTATTTTTCTATTTTTTTTTTCTCTTTACTCCCCTTTCCTGGGAAAATCTGCCAGAGCTTATCCATCGAAGCCAACACATGAACTTTCAATCAGGGATTAGCCGGATTTTCCAATGTGGATCTTCTTTTGTGAATTTGGCCAGCGTCGCCTGTGTCGTTGGCAAAGGGAACGTAAATAGAATATGATCCCTGGGCCAAGGGATTGCCTCGCTTATTTCAAAGAAAGACTTCAAAAACAGGGCCCACTTAGCCTGCTCCATGAGTGTGATGTTTCTGGGGGTTTTCTGAAGTGTGTCCTCCACATAAGACCACCAAAAAAGTCCAAGCAGGCATGCACACATGCTGCTCTCGTGCACTTTGTCCACGGGGGACAAAATAAGTGAAAGAGAAAGGAAACTACGTGGCTTAGAAAAAAATTAATTAAAAAAATGGCAGGAAAAGGAAAGAAAACGCACTAGTAAGTGGGGGTGATGGCGGACATTATGCTCTATGCTCGTCTGGTGAGTATGACATCCGTCTATCAGCTCTAACCCTCCCCTTCCATCCGCCCCCTCTATCTCCATCTTCTCATCCTGCGCCCTCCTCTCGTCTGTCGCCATTGTCCCCTGTGCTGACGTCCAGTCTTCACAGATCTAGATGCTAATCCTAGCTTACCGTGCTGGCGGCGCCGATAAGAGAGGCCCCGCCATACGACAGCAGTGTGTGCGACTCCCGTAAACTCCAGTGCTCTATCAGGCCACTCCATGTGGCCGCGGGCCACCGCCAAAGTTGGACCGAGGTCTATCTGAATGGAGGGTTTTATATGCAGGAACACACATGGGCACGCACACACACACGCGTGTGTGTGTGTGTGCAGCCACGAGGAGCTATACAGAAACACACGCACGCAGACGGCGGCCGCAGAGCCCGCTCCGACATAGAGAAAAACACCACGATACAACAGCTACCCGAGGAGATTTAAACTTCCGCATGGACGGAAGTTTTATCTTAAAAAGGAACAATAGGCAAATGTGCCACCCAGCTGAGCATTTGTGTTTGTTCTTTAAATGTCAGAGTGAAAATCCCCCCCCCCCGCCCCCCTACTTTGAAGAAGATAGGGCTTTAATCAGCTAGCTAACGCTGTTGCATCCGCCACTCGCCGCTTGGCTGGGCCGCGGCAACAGACTCAACAAACACTGCGTGTTTACTCAACAGCGAGTAAAAAAGATTATCTGTAACTTCACTCTGTCTTCGCCTCGCGCTTCTCTGTCCGTCTGCAGCAGGGGGGGCGGGGGGCGGTTGATCCCGTCCCTCCTGTCGCACGTTCTTCCTGATCAGGTAGATAGCCCCCCCCCACTGGGCAGCGCTCAGATGTGCGGAGAGGCTTGTCACAGGAGCGACTGCGAGTAAAGGGGGCTATAATCAGACAGGTTTGTCACTGCACGTGTGCGCATTCCGAGTAGGAGTTGCTAATACTTTGAAGTGGCGCACCGGTTCCCCCTCCGACTTGTGTCTCAGCTTTCCTCGGTACGGCAAGGAAGAGAGGAAGCGGTGAATCCGGACGGGCGGTGCTTTCATAAAAGGTCACACAAGCGGAGGAAACACGTCACCAGCTGAACAGCGCCTCGCAGAGCGAGGGACAGCAAGCACCGGGTTAGAGACTCGCACATGCCTCAGGGGGCTCCCTCCCTCACCTATTCTTGTCCCGCTTTCTTCTTTTGAAAACGCATTTCTTCAGCGTGGAGATCCTTGTCAAACAAACAAACTCTTCTTTTGTCTGCGCTTAAGAGTTGCTTGTTTCCCAGTTTCTCCACGGTGGTGTGTGGCGGAGGTGTGTGTGTGTGTGTTTTGTGTGCACACGTTTGTTTGTGAGACGCCTTTAGAATCGGTTATACTGTGTGTGTGTGTGTGTGTGTGTGTGATTAGGGTACAGTATTGCTGAGGCTCCCTTAGGGCCCTTCTCTTTGCCCACCTATCTCTCACCCGATGAACACACACACACACACACACACACACACACACACACACACACACAGGAAAATCTACAACCTCCAGCACATCGTGACAAGGGGTGGGAGAGATTACGTGCCACGGCTGAAAACCACACTAAATTGAGCCCTCAATGTTTATTTTTGCACTTTGCATTGTAAATTAAAAAAAAGATGCAGCAGAATGTGGGGGAAATAAGCAGGATAGAATTTGAGGTATTGTCACAGCAACAGTGTTTTTTTCTAATTTGTTTCCCTGCAAATGAGATTGTTCTCCTTGACTAAGAAAGCAAATGTTACAGCCCATAGCTCACAGGAAGACGACGCATGAGAAATCAGTGCAATGTGTGTCAGAGTCTGTGTGTAATGGAAACGCTCAACCGCACTTGATCTTTTATTTGGTAGCACTTTTCTCCAAGTGGTGCTCACATGCTATTATAAGGCACTATAAGCCCTTTCTAAATGGATTATGAGCAAATTGTAATCATGATAATCTGTACATCATATAAAATGCTTTAAAAGCTGAATAATGGCAAACTATTGGGTGATATTGTGGCGGTGCAACGTTAGCGCTGATACGTGTCGGAACACAGTGATGATCTATTAAAGACAAACACATTCCAAATGTGAAAAATGGGCATTTCACATTTGATACATTTCACATTTGATACATATTTAAGATGTGAAATTGAAGTCATCAACTGCTAGCATGCTACAGTACTTGCACAGTATGTAAACGTCTATATACTGTTATAATTGCTGTCTTTTTGTACACTGTATGTGACGCTGGAAGATGATTATATTATTGATGTTTGATAATTCAATCACAGGGAAACACAAACTAATGATTTCACATGGGAAATATCATTTCACATGTAATGACTTCACATACATGCATATGAGGTTTTTGGACATTTAACATGTGAAAGAAATTCACATGATACATACCAAAATATATAATATAATAAATGTATAACATATAGTTGTAGATGAATGTATCAACAGTATATAAAGTAGTTTTAATTAGCTTAGCAAGAAGCTACAACATTAATCAATCATTCGTGATATCTTTTGAAATGTTCATGTAAGTAGACAGTCATCTGCAAAATGAGTAATTAGTAGTTTAATTGTGCTGATGATACTTTTGTGCTTTTGACTGCAAGACTTTAAATGTGTTTAAAATGTTCTACTAGTTTGATGTAGTGTTTATAGAAATGATGTGAATTTAATGAATCAATAGCTTGGTGGGAAACCACAGAATGAAGTACATTTCATCTTGTGAACGTGTTAACACGGATTCTTAGAAATGTGTGGTGTCGACCGATGCATCTGACATATGGATGTTCATTTCAGTCTGTTGTGTTATGAAACAATGGATGAAGAAAAACACAGAAATCCAGAAAACAAAACATGAAGTCATGATTGAATGCTGATTCTTAGCTTATATGTACACGCCTGGCATGAGAAATCTCCATTGCTCTCTCTCACTCTAACTCAGTTTTGTGTATGCTAGCGTATTTGCAAATGTGCTGTGATCTGAAAGCCAGCTCTCAAGTATCCGATTTTTTTTTTTTCCTCGCCCTTTTAAATTACCAACAACCACTTAAATACAGTAGATCCCCCAAAGACTTGATTAAGCGATTCATACATACAAAAGGCAGCCTATCACCCATACTTAAGATGTGGGCCAAGATGTCTCCACATTTTTTCTTCTTCAGACAGTAACATGTTATGAGGCTTCTCAAAATATGATACTGCTTTAATGTATTCTGCTATATTACTCTAAATGCTTTCATCAGTCTCTCAATGGTGAGAAAATATGCAATTTCATTATATTTCAATCGTGGGTGATGAATCTACGCCAAAGGCCTTTAAACTGTACATGTGATTTAGATTTGCATGCGTTTGTGTGTCTGTGTGTGTGCACAGCAACAATGTGATTTCAGGCCGATGTGCGTTTCCATAAGTTAAATCTGTAAATGTCTGGTGTATACATGCCCGCGTGTATGTGTGTGTGTGTGTGTGTGTGTGTGTGTGTGTGTGTGTGTGTGTGTGTGTGTGTGTGTGTGTGTGTGTGTGTGTGTGTGTACGGCTACAGCTGTGATTCTAGGCCAATGTGCGTTTCCATAACGCACATTGGTCTGCTCTTCTCCAAAAAGTCTGGTGTAAATATGCACTCACGTGTGTGTGTGTGTGTGTGTGTGTGTGTGTGTGTGTGTGTGTGTACGTGTGTGTGTGTGTGTGTGTGTGTGTGTGTGTGTTTTGTTCAGGAGGGGATGAGGGGAGAAGGGAAGAAGGCACAATCTTCTCTCCTCTCTGTCTCTCTACAGTTATTTGTATCAGTGCTGCGCATCACTACCTTAAAGTCTCCATTAATCAATCTCTCCTCCTTTTTATTGTATCACCATGCACTGTGCGGAGATTGCTAAATAAAAAGATATTTCTGTATGAGGAGGAAGGGGGAGGAGGAGGAAGGGGGGGGAGAGAGAGAGAGAGAAAAAAAAATGCAACTGTATTCATTGGACCTTAAAATGTTTTGATGGCTTCTGGGAGCCACATTATATTTACATAGGAATGTGTCATTAACGTCAATGGTGCAGCAGAAACTATTAAACTAATACAATGCTAAAGCCAACAACCTTGAGAATTTGATTAAAGGCCCTTTGTTGAGTTTTAAAAACGCTCCATTCTCCGGTTAAAACAAAAGACTGATGGATTCGGCTGCGGTTATAATTCAGCTGTCAACTTCTATTGACGCTTCTGACTGTCGCAGCCAGACGACATTTACATACTTTATATATAGACCCAAACGAGGGGTCTGTACGCCTGCAATCATAATAGGAGAAGGTTCTGGAAGCACACACGCGCACACACACACACACACACACACACACACACACACACACACACACACACACACACACACACACACACACACACACACACACACACACACACACACACAACCACTGTTTGTCCATCATTTCAAATTAACCCGCTGTAATTTTGAAAGAGGCTGCAGGCGTTGTTTGCTTGGCAAAGTGTTGCTGTTCTAGTGCATCTTTAATTCTGCTTTAATTGTAAAAGCGTCTCGACCCCCCCTCTCGCCCTGCCAAGTGCTCTTTAGTTCTTTTCTAATCTTTGGCCTTAGCTCATCCTTGTGTGGATATTATGCAGCCCATGACCTTCTAGGCCTGTTTATTAGCTCACATGTATAGAGTGTGTGTGTGTGTGTGTGTGTGTGTGTGTGTGTGTGTGTGTGTGTGTGTGTGTGTGTGTGTGTGTGTGTGTGTGTGTGTGTGTGTGTGTGTGTGCGCGACAAAACACAGCATCTTCTACCCAGAAATTCCCTTTCCCCCCGCTCGCTACACAATATGGTTGACTCTCTGTAGTAATTTAGTCTTATAGTAATAGGATGATAATGTATGCCTGTGAATAGGTGGGGGGGACACGGCAGCATCATATTTAGCACCTAGCTGTGCTATCCCCTGATCATATTTTCAATATAATTATGAAATTTCAGAAAATGCATGTGGGACTGTGTCGACAAATAGGATCCATGGCGAAGCGAGACCCTATTTGTGTTTCATTATCTGTCGGAACATATTTTACAGTCATTGGGAGATATTTAACATTGTTTTATCATACCCCCGAGATATCTTACACACCGATCTAATTAAAGTCACCATTTTGCCCAGTATCCTATTTAAAAAATCTATATATTCTATATAATTATGAAATGATGCATTATTTAATATATAAACCCCAAAGCTCCTTGCAAGTGGCAATAATTTTAATCAAAAGAAAATGAATAGAGTCCCCCTCTCTTGGTCCTGTTTAGAAGCCTAATTGGAGAATGGAGTAATTCTTGATTGTTCTCAGAGTTTTTTCGGCCAAAATGAAAAATACGAGCGGGTGAATTAGTATGAAAGCATGCATGAAATCTAGTTTTAAATCATTTACGCGCCGTGTAACAAAGTGAATGCGATTACATCGACTTAGGCCACCACTTAACAAAGTGTCTGTGTGTTTGTGTGCACACACCTCATGTACATTTGTATTGTGTGTGTGTGTGTGTGTGTGTGTGTGTGTGTGTGTGTGTGTATTCCATACATATGCACTCGGCAGGAGAGCAAGTGAGCCGGTCCTGTGCCTTATACGTGAAAGAGGCTGTATCATCAGTTTTTACGGGGAATATTACACAGAAACACATTGTTGTGTCCCGTATTGTTGTTAAAGTAGCCCATTAAAATGCAAGCATGTATATTAAAGAGCAGCGGTGCCTTTTGATGGATAGCCGTCCGCCCATGAATAAGTGTGCATATTGATTGGCGAAAAAGGTGAAAAGCAGTTTGACACAATTATTTCTGAAAGGCCCTGGTTATCCCGCATGATTTAAAAACCATTTTAAACGCCTGTCACTTACATTCCATTCTATGAGACCCCAATGACTCCTGAAAATAATAATTATGTAAAATGTCCAGGCGATATTGGATGTGGCAGGCTCTATGCAGACGCCACGATATGTATTGATATGCATCTATAAGAGAAGATAGAGAGAATAAGAAAACCATTACCAGCGCCACAAGGACAAGTGTCCTCTCAGTCTCTCTGTGTGTCTCTCTGTGTGTCTCTCTGTGTGTCTCTCTGTGTGTCTCTTGTCCAGGTCCATATTGTTTATTAAGGATCCCCATTAGTCATCACCGTAGTGAAGACTATTCTTCCTGGGGTCTGAAATCTGTAAAGGGCCTTAATCCCTATCAGGGCAGCTACCATTATACTATTTAAAGGCCTCATATCATGCTTATTTTCAGGTATATATACCTGTATTTTGGGTTTCTACTAGAACATGTTTACATGCTTTTATGTTCAAAACAAACATTTTTCTCACACTGTGTGTCTAAATATACAGTAACTTTTATTAATCCTCTGAAACGCTCTGTTTTAGCGCCTGTCACTTTAAGAACCCCACTTGAAAAAAAAAAGTCTGCTCTGATTTATCAGCGTTTCTGAGTCTTCCGCATCTTCACTCTCGGTATCTCTGCACGGTCATTGCAGCCGGGGAATGACTGTAACAGCACTGTAGCGGCCGTTTCTACCTACATATGGTATACTTGTGACATCACAACGGTACGGAAGTCCGGAAGGCTCGTTTAAAGGCACAGTTTCTCAATATGGGCTGTGTTCATTTCTCGACCTACTTTATAATTTAAAAAAAAGTCTCACTTTTTACAATATCGGACCTTTAAAAACGTAGAAGCTACAAATGCTTACTTGCAACAACAACAAAAATAGAAAAAAATGAAAAATCGACTGATTTAGTGGTCTCCTGGAGACTGGACTTACGATACAGGGACACTGTTGCGATGCAATTATCTGTACTTTTGCAACACGGACTAAGGAATGACAGGTAAGGATTTTCTTCTCTGAAAGGGTTTGGAAGTGAAAGCCATTGTCAACCATTCATCCCCTTTCTCTTCAGTCTCTCTTATTTGCTGGATTAGAGTGTAGAAGTGGAGATTTTTCTTTAGGTTTTCAAATTTAATCAGCAGGAGACGCGAAGACAAGATCAAATCAATGACTACCTGGATTCTGCTTTCTGTTCAATACATCTGGAAAGAAGAAACAAGGCCCCGATTCATGAGCGCTAGAGCGTCGCTAAAATGGGTTTGAAGTGTTAACTAATATTTGAATGCACAAGCAGACTGCCATCCGACAGCAGTGAACATGCATCCTAATAGACAATCATTCTGCATGGAGATGAATTTTTGTAAGTAATCAGTGTCTGTTGGAATATAAACAGCATAGCATGTTCTGCTGTTCACAAGTTCAAGAGGTGACAAAAGATAGTGCACATTAGGTGTGTGTGATTACTGATTAGCGAGTGTTTCTGTATCCACGTGCGGTCGTCATTATCTTCCTCCTCACTCAACTGTAACACCTGAACACCACGTGTTGCAGTTATGTAAGAGTGTGTGGAAACTAGTTAGCAAGAGAGCACAGAAGTTTAGCTAAAAATAATAAATAAATGGTAGAAATTAATATACTAGTTAAAATTGGCCTAATGACTAAACTGTTCGAAATTAGCTAAAGTCATGGAGAAACGGTTAAATTAGTCAACGGTTGAAATAGTTAGCCAACGGTTGAAATAGTTAGCTAACGGTTAAAGTAGTTAGCTAACGGTTGTAGTAGTTAGCTAAAGCTAATGGCTTAAAGTAAAGTTAATGGATATACGGTTGAAGCATTCAGCTTCACTCCAAGTGGTAGTAGCCTAGAAGGCCTTTACTGTAGTAGTACGATTGCTGACCAAACCAACCTTAATATTGACTGTTCAATTGTATGAAATATTTGACAATATCCACTTTTATTTAAAGAATAGTGTTAAAAGAACTATTCAGATCCTTTACTTCAGTAAACGTACTAATACCACACTGTAAAAACTACTAAAGTCAAGTAAGACAAGTAAAAAGCCTGCATTGAAAATGTTACTTAAGTAAAAGTATGTAAGTATCATCAGGAAAATGAACTTAAAGTATTAAAAGTAGAAGTACTCAATGCAGAAAAATCCTCACATTTTAGAAACTGGAAAACAGTTGTCAATCAACTAAGTGTTTAACGGTCTAATCATGTCAGCTGGACTTTTAGACAGTTATATTGTTGGGTAGTTTATTTTTATCATAACATTTTGTGTTTTATAACTTGCATTGTGTGCAAAAATCTTAATGTGTAAAGTAACTAGTAACTAAAGCTGTCAGGTGAATGAAGTGGAGTAAAAAGTACAATATTTTTCTCTGAAATGTAGCGGAGAGGAAGTAGAAAGTGACATGGAAAGAAAAGACTCAAAGTAGAAGTATCTCAACATTTGTACTTAAGTACAACAATGGAGTAAATGTACTTAGTTACATTCCACCACTGGTTACACATGTAGAACATACATTGCGAATGGATGAAGAGGGACGCATGTTCATCTGACAGGACTGTGGCGGGACCTCAGACTAAAAACGTTGGGAACCGATGCCTTACAGTCACATCTTCCCCTCTTCTGTGTCTGTCCGAAACGTATCAGCTGTTCTCTCTCTGGCTTTTCTCACGTGTGAAGTCAAATTAAACTGCACGTCTTCATTTTCTTGTTAATCACTGGCCTTGAAGGGTCCTATCTTCCACCCAGCGCAAAGGCTGACGGAAGTGTCTTTGCTAGTTTAAGACCGGCGCACTTGTCAATTTCCCGTCGAGCGCCCCCGTCGTTTAAATAGCAAGCATCTTTGCGCCCATGGGCGTGCTGGTCTTACAGGGGGGGGTGTTCAGGTGCATTCTGGGCGTATTGCTATCTTGAGGCAGTGGGAAGTGATCGCGCCGTTGACCAACAAAAACCTGGTCTAAAGTCAATAACGCAGCGTTTCATTGTTATTTTAACAGTGAATTAGTAAAATATGCCTAGGCTCGTGCACAGCGTGCGCACACTATGCTCGTTACACACACACACACACACACACACACACACACACACACACAAGGGAAGCGCTGCAGCACACAAACATGCAAAAGATTACAAATAAAAATATTAAGGTGCAAATCCGACCTCATAATAGTAATGTGCCAAGATCCAAGCACACCTGACTTTTAAAGGGAATGGGAGATGATCTCTGATTGGTTTATTGCATGTTACGCCCAAAACACACCTATTAATTAATGAATACATTAAGTACAACCCTTTTGAACCATGCGCCCAGCGCACGGACCCTTTTTTCCACCGTCAAACTAGCAAAAGTGGATTTGGACACGCCCTAAACGCACTTGCGCCATGAGCTTCACGCCGTGCGCTTAGATCGATAAAATGTCCCAGGGACAAGTCACAAGCAGCACCACTCAGTGTACAGTATTTACCCAGCTGGACAACTGCACATTTGAATCAAGAAATAGATCATTTTAGGTCTGTGACTCACGATTGTTGATTATTTCCCTAGCCCGAGGTGACATCTTCAAAATGCTTGTTTTGACCGACACAACAGTCCAAAACATACATTTACAAAAGATATAAAACTGAGGAAAGCAGGACATTATTAAATTTGAGTATATGGAATGAGCAAATGCTTGGCATTTTTGCTCAAAATAGTTTTTCTGTCAAATCTCTAATCAATTAACCAATTAATCATTTCACTAATAGCTCATACAATCTATATGCACTAAGAAAGAGTAGGAGGGGAGACAATTGCTTACTTTTGTCTCTATAACTCAAACTTACTTTTTTCAAAATTCATATTTTTCTTATTGATATTATTTTATTGACTTTTATCTTGTCCTTCGACACATACTGTGTTGAAACTGTAGCCGCTGGTCAACACAATATACAGTACTGCATACAATATAAATACTGGTGAGTCATGTACCGGGTCATTTCTGTTCTGTTTTTACAACTGCTGTGTTTCTTCAAGACTTCAACGATTGGCTATCATTGGTTTTAAAATCACTTTTCACAATTCCTCAATTCAAATGTTTTAGGTCTTCTTTTATGGTGGAATGGAAGGTTGGAGGACAACAGGAAAATAGCAAGATCTGCTCTGCGCTGTATATCAACCACTGTCTCAACTACTGTACGCCTGAAAAAGTGTTTATGGGATTTGCGAGAAGGGGTTCTGTGCAGCTGACAGGAAGTGTTTGTGTGCGTGTGTGTGTGTGTGTGCATGCAAGCTCGTGTCTGCGTGTGTGTGCGAAGTGTATGATTGTGTATGTTGTGTACGTGTGTGTGTGTGTGTGTGTGTGTGTTTGTGTACACTTGTGAGTGTGCTTTTGTGTTTTTAATGTACTGTAGTTTCCACTAGCATCAATCATTCCGTACAATTAGCCCAATTCCCGCTCAATTTTCTGCTTTCTGAGGAGAGTAGCATTGCTGACTGCACAGACAGCTGTCTCTGACCAACACACACACACACACACACACACACACACACACACACACACACACACACACACACACACACACACACACGTACAATCTCGCCTTCCTCTCATGCTTATAACAGATAACAGACACCCCTTCTAACAGTGCACAAAGGACAGCAGGTGTCTCGTCAGCGGAGGGTGTGTGCGTGCGTGCGTGTGTGTGTGCGTGTTTTCTTTCATCAGCTATTTTTCTCTCCCTCATTCGACTGGGCACACCTCTTCCTCTCCTCCTCCGCCATCAGCCTCAAGTGTCATTTGTTTACCATAGCAACCGGATTAAATTAGGGGAAGTGATTACGGCTTATTAACAACCAAACGCTGTCAGTATATTCTTATAATTTGGTATGTAAACACTATGCCCTCGTAGCGCTCTCCACTAGAAATTGCTTTGTACAGTGTGAGGGGGCCCCCGAGCTCAGTCATAATAAAAATATAATTATGAATCAGACAATAGCCACTTGTAGCAACACACACACACACACACACACACACACCAGCACCACCTCCACCCACCCACCCAGTGCCCCTTTATCACCCCACCCTCACACACACACACCCAGACACCCATGGCCTAACAGCAGCCTCCCCTACCCCCCCCAAAAATAAAAAATTCCCAGGTTCCACCAGAGAGCCACTTGTAATGAACAATAAAAATGCTAGCCTCCTTTAATTTTTTGCTCCTAAAAATAATTCTAACTAATAAACCCACTAGAATTTACATTCACACTTCATGTAATGAGGTGAGGGGGGTGGGTGGGGGGCAGAGGGAAAGTGTGTGTGTGTGTGTGTGTGTGTGTGGGGGGGGGTCGTCAGACTTTAGTTCTTCATATTGACTGTTCTCGCCCTTAGCCCCACTTTGCATTAAATACAGTACTCTGGGCCAAAGTGATTGTCAAATGATTTCCTTGTTGTGTGGAGGGATATTTGTAATTAATATTAAAATTAAGCATCGCGTTGATGCCGGGTGGTGTATTATTACAAGAGCTGCTACCAAAAGGCAGCCGCGTTTGCCCACTGCTCTCATCTCATTCCGCCGTTATCTGTTTTTGTTCTCTCTCTCTCTCCCTCTCCCTCCCTCTCTCTTGCATCAAAAATATTTCTCTCTGCTCACCTTTTTATTCCACCTCTAACTCATCTCTTCCCTAGCTCACACTTTTCCTCTGCCTCTCATTTACAGCAAACCTCCAAACCTCTTCTCTTTTACTCACCCCGTTTCTTATTTATCCCTCTAATAGTTTCTCTTCTTGCCCTCCCCTCTTCTTTAAGATATCGGTTATACACCCACAGATTATGTTTTCATGGGGTGTCCCACCGGTTTTGGCAGAGTGCTTTAGAAACACAGGACCATTTTAAATAAGCACCTACTCAGAGAAAAAGGGATGGGGATGGAGGGATGGGGGTCGGTGGGGTGGAGGGTGAAGCAGTATGAGAGATGGAGAGAGAAAATAGAAAAAGAGAGAGGGGGCTGCTCTAGGCCAAGAGAATATGAGCAGGTGCAGCAAGGAAAATGAGTGCTATAAACAAGCCCAGGTCCTCGTAATTTATCATTAATCTGGGCGCCGGCGCTCGCAGGGCTGGGCTTATTCTGCATGCTGATAGCCATGTCATATTTCTTATCACAGATTTGTTTATGCTTTTATCCTTGTTTCTCAGGCTTTACACTTACTGCCATGGCATCAGCTATTACCACGCTGGCATTTTTGGGGGAAGGTAAGACGGTAAGTTGCATATATGCGTGATGAGCCACAAACGCACACGCACACACACACACACACACACACACACACACACAACCCATGATACATTAATGTGTCATGTAGACATCAACGGGTCAAAACCGGGCAGGAGCACGGTGGTTTTTGCGGCGCAGGGGAAAAAATATATGTTTCGCATAGACGGTGAATGCAGCCTTTTTGACAGACGTGAAAAAAAAAAAAAAAAAAACGAACAGCCATTGCACTAATCAGGAACACGGTGACAGTTGTGCCTGAGCTCGCTGTGGAAGTCCCTCCTTTGTACCGCAATATCTGAGTTCCTCAAAAAACTAGAGACAGATTGCCACAGAAATCAACTTTACAGAGGCTCAGATGGGCATGAAATCTGTCCAAATGTTCTGTACATTGACAACACTCGCCAGATTTATCAGGAGTTTCTTCTATTGGAGTACTTCATTAAAAATGTTCCGACCGTGTTTACTTGAATAATCAACCAACTAACTGTATCTAAAGCAACAACATGATCTACTTTGGAAAATTGTACCAGAGGCCTTACTGTTTGAGTGACTGTCTCGAATGTTTATTTTTCATCAAAGTTAGGACGATTAGAATGCCCCCCCTCCCCTCCCCCCCATCCGCATTTGAATTGGTAATACTGCTTCTTTGTTTACTCTGTGCAATTTACTAATGAAAAATATGTGCAGAAGTTATTGATTCATGACCGTAATTGTTTAATTATTAATCAGTTTAGTCTTATATTAGCATTTTAAATGTAGCAAGACAGCTTGAGAAAAAATGAGACGCAGGTTCAAGTTTGGGTTTTTTCTATGTGCTATCGGAGATGGCAGGAAACATCAAAGACAGGCGTGCACACGTGCCGAAACACGTGCCGTTTTAAATGCGGGTCGCAAATGTAATGATTGTATAAAAGAACGTACACATGAAGATACAGACTTTTAACTTTTTCAGTTATATTCTTAAAAACTGTGTCATTTAAAAAAACTAACTTTTGGGACGATAATGTGTAAGAGACTCTTCAGCGGCAGCCAGCTGGAGAACAATGACATTATTAGTCAGCATTGATACTGTCAGATGGTTATGTGATCACAAAACAAGATATTCTGTCCCCAAAGCAAACAGTTATTGCTGTATGAATTTTAGATTGAAAAAGGACAAAACAAAGAGCCATTAATGTATTACAGGAAGCAACTTCATCCAGAGCTAAAGCAAGGGCAACAACTGCTTGATGTTCAACTGTATGCGTTTTAAAGATGCAGTAGGTAAGACTTATAAAAATTACTTTCTGTCATATTTGCTGAAACTGACCCTATGTTCCAGTAGAACTACATGAAGCAGGTAATTAAAAGAAAAATATCCGGCTGCGATTTGCAAAAATCCACGCTCCCTTTTCAGATGCACCAATCAGGGCCAAGGGGGTTGTCTAACTGCGTGTCAATCACTGCTCATGCACACGTATTCATTCTCCCTTGTGGGGGGAGGGGCTTAAGAGACCGTTTTGGGCTTTAGCAGAAAGTGGGGGGAGGGACCGAGAAGTTGTCGTCGTTCAAATTATTTGTCTAAGTCCGGGGTTTTTCGCAATCCTACCTACGGCACCTTAAATATTACCCGGAGATGTTCATTTGTAAAAACTGCGAAGGATTGTTTGTGACTGAGATCGTGGTCACATTTTTTAAGTAAAACTTTTATCAAAAAATGACCCACTGTGTTTTGGTAAAGACAGAGCTCCCTTGAGGATACAATCCAATGTGAATCAAACTCTCAATTATTTCAGATGTCATCTGTTTTTTGTTGGTGTGTGTGCGTTTATTTTTTTTTATTTTCATTCTCTGTTTGCTCTATGTGCATAGGTACTCTGGCCTACCTGCTGTCATGATAAAAAGAGACAGTATAACTGATCAACTTTAAAGCTGCATGTATGCCATGTAGTTCAATCTACATGTTCTAGCCAACTGAGTCACTCAATGAGCGGTACATGTTACTACCACAGCTACTGATAAGCTCACTGTAATCAGATCGATGAGCCACATGCTTTTACACACATTATTTAAGTATTAAAGGAACACGCCGACTTATTGGGAATTTAGCTTATTCACCGTAACCCCCAGAGTAAGACAAGTCTATACATACCCTTCTCATCTCCGTGCGTGCTGTAACGCTGTCTGACGGCTCCAGCATTAGCTTAGCTCAGCACAGATCCTGCAGGTAACTGGTTCCAACTAGCCTACTGCTCCCAATTGTGATAAAAGTGACAAAATAACGCCAACATGTTGTAATTTACATGTTGTGATTTGTAGAGTCACAGCGTGTACAAAAAACAACGTAACATGAGACACAGCCGTCTTCTAACAGTAAACAAACCAGGAACTATATTCTCAGACAGGCTTGCTGCGAGCATATCACTCCGCCCAAGTACTATATTCTTCCGCCTGAGAATATAGTTCCCGGTTTGTTTACGGTTAGAAGATGGCTGTATCATGTTATGTTGTTTTTTGTACACGCTGTGACTGTACAAATCACAACATGTAAATAGGAACATGTTGGCGTTATTTTGTCACTTATTGGGAGCAGTAGGATTACTGGAACCATTCACCTGCCTGTTCTGTGATGGGCTGATGCCGCTGGAGCCGTCAGAAAGCTTTACAGCACGCACGGAGATGAGAAGGGTATGTATCAACTTGTCTAACTCTGGGGGTTACGGTGAATAAGCTAAATTCCCAATAAGTCGGCGTGTTCCTTTAATATTGTAAAAGGACAGAAAAACTACACCGGAAACTTGGCACACTGGCACCAGTTTCAATGTATAAACAATGCAAATCCATTGCTTTTAACTGCCAGGCTGTTCCAAAAGTTATTTCCATGTGACGTGAATGCAACAATACACTCATTCTTCTTCTGGACTAAAAAGCAACGACAGGACAATGATGTTTCCAGATGACGATGTGGGAATACTGTATGTGGGCCCTTGTTCTCACACAGAGGGGGAAAAGGTCACTACAGGACAGTCACAGCCCAGGGTCATGCACTTATCCACATTCAAGTCAAGTGCATAATTAATGATGTAGCTCTGAGGCACCAAACTCATTTTCAGCTACGAAAACATGAAGGAAGTGTTTTACTCAAATGAGATACTTGAAAAATGTGACACCTGTTCTAAAAAAAATTATTGCCGGCATTTAAAACAGAACTCCAGGTGGAATGTCACCATCCTCGATACACATAAAAGACACCAACGCATTTTGAAACGTACAGTTGTACTTTAACATCATTGTGACACGACAGCCATTACTGTAACATATTTTGTTACCTAGTTCCTTCATATTTTCTGTATGATTTCCTGCTTTAGCATAACAATGTTTAATACTTCATGATGGTTTTGGTTGTTTCTTTTACTAACTGGTGATCCTGCTGAAATTAAACTCTTCAGACGTCAAAAGTGGGAGCACACAGGCTTTTTGGAAATGACATGGGTACACGGTCCCATCTGACGGAAACCCAGGTGGGAGAGCAGGTGTCTTTACTCTGTGACCAATCCCAGCGATTAATGGATCAATTAGGTTCCAGGTAGATGAGAAACCAGCTGCACCCCCACCCATCCTCAACATAAGTGATCTGTCTGTGAAGACCTTCATTTCATAAAATGATGGCGAGTATGAAAGGACAGCACATTATGGGTTGTTACTCAGGTCATGATTGGAGGGGGGGTCCCATCCTAAATGATGGCATTAGTGAGTCGGTGGCATTTTGTCACATCGCCGGGAAGCTGCAGCTTTTCGCTCGTCATTTAGAACACAGGGAGAGGGGTTCGTGTCCTGGGAGAAGTTGAGGAGTACACCTTAACGGGGCTAGAGGATATTTTTTAACTAGTCGTTTTGGTGTCTAAACTTAAAGCTAGGGATGCACCGAAACCAGATTTTTGGGGTTCGGCCAAATACCGAAACTGGTTAAGATTCTGCCGAATCCGAAACCGAATACCGAATCCTACAACCATCCTCAGTCCATTTACACAGTAAACACATTAATGAAGTAAACAACTTCCACAACAGTGTATTTTTCATTTTAACTGTAAAAAATAAATAAAAAGAATGGTAATGGTCGTCTGGTTAACACAAGTTTTTAGCTGTCACTGTCCTTTGCCATACCTGAAGTTGCTGCATTTTGGCTGCTGTCTGTAGATTCCTTCATGCACAACTCGTATTCTTTCATATGTTTTATACACAAATGTTTTAACAGCGGCCATGTTGTGTATTGTTTAGGGTCTTCGTCACCACGAGACAAATCAGCATTGCAAATTGAACATGTAGCTCCACTTGAATGGCCTTCTTTTGACTGAAAGTACTGCCAAACAACAAGTTCCATTTTCACTTTCTCACAGCCTACTGCATTGAACGGTCCACCTTCCCGTAATCAATGGCGGCGTCATTACGGCGACCAGTGTAGCACGCGTAGTACAAGCATAAGACAAGGCAAGGCAATTTTATTTATATAGCACATTTTAGCACAAGGCAACTCAAAGTGCTTTACACAAAACATCAAACATTAAAAAGCAAAGAGCAAAATAGGGATTAAAAATAAAAATTGAAATATTAACGAATACAAATGTAATACCATATAAGATACATAAATAACAATTATAGTTCAGTATAACAAATAATATATGAATAAAAATCCAAGAATACAATTTACAGTTCCGTAGCGTAGGGTTCGATTCGGTGGAAAAAATTCTAAGGTTCGGCAGAAACTGAAATGGCGTCAAAAAAAACAATATTCGGCTGAATCCGTGCTTAAAGCTATAATGCGCAACAATTTTTTATTAATAGACATCTGTTACATTCAAGCCATTGCCAAATGAGCAGCTACGAAGCTAACTAAGCCTATCGGCTCCTCAAAACTCTCTCTGTATTTCTCAGTATGGCTGTGTTTAGAAAATGGTGTTGTAAATCTGGCGACTTTCGCGCGCAGAAGCTCGAGTGAAGAAAATGACCTCTTCTGAAGAGTCCATCATGTTTGTTTTAATCCTCCGTGTCCTCCTCGATTTGACGGTATAAACACTACTAGCAACTGCGTGGAGGAGGGGTGGGGGTGGCGCGATCACGGAAGGCTGGATGCGCCGACAGTGCTCTGTGCTCTCATGACTTACAATGCCTTATGGGAGAGAGCTTATGACTAGCTTTAAAGTGGTTGCTGCAGGACAGTCACCTTATGTCGGATAAACTCAACTGCAACGGCCGCTGAAAGGTCCGTAACCTCTCGCTGCTCACTGTACCCCGGCTCTCAGTAACCTTTTCTCGGCTAAATGTAACTGTAAAGGCTAAACTTAACGTTCATGTGACCGGTCGCCACGTGACCGGCCGGCCGTTGCCGTAAATTCGGTTTGTAGGATATCGCGCAAATTGTTGTGCACAAGATTTTGTACGATATCATATGAACCCGTTCACCTGTAGTCTGTTACAATAAGACAATGTAACTTTTCAACCCAGTCTGATGGCAGTTCGCGAAATGGTCACGTTATGTAATCCATTGATTCGTGTACACGGGGACGTTTTTCTCGTTTTTTTGTTGTGAATGTAAACTAATGTATTTAAATGGGAAGCATATGTCGTGATCACAGCACGACTACGGTAGCGAGTAGTATGAAATGCCGGAAATCCGCGTAAGGAGGCTGGTTGGGGTGGTGGATGGGTCAAACAATTCAGGACTTTCACCCCGGAGGCCGGGGATCGCGTCCCGCGTGTGGCGTTTTGTTTCCCCGTTAACCGTCCTGTTATTGTCGCGAGTTCCCTGCGGCCGTCTCCTGGCGTGGGAGGAGTCCTTTCCCCGTTGTTTTTTTCCCTAAACCCAACCTCCGCCATCCCGTTATTGTCGCGCGTCCCCCGCGGCTGTGTCCCGGCGTGTGAGGCGTCCTCCCCCGGCGGCCGTGTCCTGGCGTGTGAGGCGTCCTCCCCCCGCGGCCGTGTCCTGGGGTGTGACGTTTACTTTCCCCGTTAATCTCCGTATAGACCATTTCGTGCTGGCCACCACGAAAAAAACAAGATTAACGTGTTGTTGTACACAAATCAATAGATTAAAAATAACGTGACCATTTCACGAACTGCCGTGAGACCGTGTTGAACTTTTGCTGTAGTCAAAAGTGGCAGTAACAGGCTAGTCCATATCGACAACGTTCCACTTCCGGGATTGTTCAGATGCCGCCCCAAATTCTGCAGGATGTCCCTCTTTTTAGGCCAGACGTCCGTCACCTTCCGCATTCTGTGAGTTGGCATTTTAAACTCCGGTGGATTTCTGAGGACTACGGTTAACTGCTCCTCAGATCTCTGCAGGGTAAATCCAGACAGCTAGCTAGACTATCTGTCCAATCGGAGTTTTCTGACGACCAAAACAACTTTTGAACGTACACGTTCCACCAAAACAAGTTCTTTCCCCGAGGCTATTTTGCAGCGGCACCGTGGCTCCGTCTGGCGCTTAGCACCGCCCAAGGCAATTGTGATTGGTTTAAAGCAAACCGGAATGCTGGGTGGACTAGCCAGACCCTCCTGCGCAGCATTTGTGGAGGAAGGCGTCGCAACGCGAGACAGAGAATGGACTTTTTTTCCTTAATCTCCCGAGGTTCTCATGCCAGTCGCTCTAAACGAACCGTGCGAAGGTTTTCTGCTAAGCAAAGTCCTGTTTACATTCATGCTTTCTCACCCAAACACATTGTGTGTATCCTTGCACCCAACAAATGTGTTGAACGCACCTCCTTCCTAATTCTTCCTATTCAAACATTTGCAGAGCCAAATTGTTGAAATCTTTTAAATTGTGCTTTGTGTACATCCATGTTTTCTGGTCGCTCTTCACTGAATTTTGATGGCTACTTTGCTTGGCACATTAACGCCACCTGTGCATCAGAGGAATAGTGTGATTCCATTGGCAGGAATGTGTGTCCCAACACCCGTGTGCTTTGCAGCGTGAATACAAACAAAACAGGGACCCACTCAACACACACATTGCTCAGTAGCGCTATACTAGTATTCAACTTTTCATTTGTAAGAGAAAGAATGTTATTTCTAGTTCATTTCTCGCTGCAGCGCCTCATTTTAAAAGACATCCACACGCAATCAGTGATTCCTTTCGTTTCAAATGCTCTTTTCGAAAACATTGTAAAGCGACAATGAAATCTGCACGCGTCTGTTATTACTTACAGTTTGCAACAACATCCGGCACAGTGTATTGAAGCTATATTTACTCTTTATTGAGTATTCAACGTGAACACGAAGACACATTTAATTCTAAAGGATTATCTAGGACTGTGTTTGGTAGGCTACTTAATGACCTAGTTAGAGACTGGGTTAAGCTAAGAGCATCAAAATAGACATTAGCAAGGAAAGCACATTACTTATTAGTACGTTTCTTGTTGCTGCTCCTCTCTATCTCTCTCAGCATCTGTCTTGTAATATGGCTATTACTGTGTTTATCTCAAAGGTCCATCTCTAAGGTTGAGTATCTCTTGTCATCTCTATCAGTTCATCTCTCTTACTCTCTCTCTCTCTCTCTCTCTCTTTTTTCCCCTCTGTAAGAGATCCTCTTTAAAGTTTGCATCCAATCTATGATTGCCCATAACTAGTGCTGTCAGTTAAACATGTTAACCCATTTTAATGGCGTCAATTGTTTTATCAAGAGATTAATGTTCTTTTTGGCCAGGTTTTTTTTTCACATGCTGTTGCAACAACTAGTAACGTTAGAAGAACTACAACACCACAACAGGCAACGCCGCACACACTTGTTTGGACTTGCGAGCCGGCCAAAGAGTAGTAGGCTAACGTTAACGTTTTGAGTGGATGGCGAGTTTAAAAAAAAAAAGTTTACTTTTAAAAAGTTGCCAAATGGTTTCATTGACAAGACCAAATTGATGTGTGTGTTTTGTCGTTAGGAACTGAGCTATCATCACAGCACGTCCAGTCTGAAATACCACTTGCACACAGCACACAGCTGATGCCAATTCTCCGCCCCCTCGTCAAAGCCAGGCGACAAAAGCACAAAGCGAGCCGATCCACTTTTCCATGTTGATAAGAGCAATAAAATGAGAAAACATAATGGGAGAAAAAGAAATCAAGGGACATTTAGAATAGATACAAATGTGCAATTAACTGCGATTAATTGCAAGTTAACTATGACATTAATGCGATTAATCGCGATTAAATATTTTAATCGTTTGACAGCACTACCCATAACTGGTACCTACGTATGTTACAGCATGATGAAAGTAGGGGCTTTTACCAGGGCTGGGTATCGTTCAAAACATTTCAATACCGGTACCGATACCAATACTGTGACTTGGACACCGGTTCCTAAATGAAACCAATTTTATAAAATCCTATTTACCAAAAAAAAAAGAAATTACAACATTACACATTACGGCAAAAATCGAATTTTTCCTGCGTGCCTCTATGACGTGCAACGTTAGACAGCCAATCACAAACATTATTCGATCTTAGTAGAAGCACGCTGCGTGCTTATTGGCTCCCTTAAGCTGATGAGAATAACTCCTTAGGTATTGGAATTTGGTATTTAATGAAGAAGAAGTAGAAGAAGAAGTATTTTTTCGATACTCGATACTAATGAGGCGATTCGGTCAATCCCTAAAAAGCGTTGAATTTAACAGAGCACAGTGAGTTTCAATGCACTTCTTGTCCCACTTACTACACGGACTCGATGACACACACACACACACACACACACACACACACACACACACACACACACACACACACACACACACACACACACACACACACACACACACACACACACACCCAACAGCTCTACGCGCACCCACATTCACACGTTGAGACATTCCTACCAACACAAACAAACAGATTCCGAGTCAGCCAGGGATGCGTGCTGTATGTATGAGGACAGACACACACTCAAAGTTGGTTACCTGAGCTTTGATGTGTGCAGCACTGTGAATGACAGGATTGATTCTTGGGCATCAAGTTCATTTACATATTTTTACTTTTCTCAAAGCATCAGCACACTTAATGTTTTTTTCCCCCTTACAAATTTTCCTATGCTGATTGCGTGTCTGTGTCTGTGTGTGTGTGTGTGTGTGTGTGTGTGTGTGTGTGTGTGTGTGTGTGTGTGTGTGTGTGTGTGTGTGTGTGTGTGAGAGCACACCCCCACCACTGAATGTGTGTGTCCTAGTGTGTTATTACAGGGGAGAGAGGCAGAAGCTTGTCTTTTTCAAGGAACACCCCCAGAACTAATGTTCCACACCTGTGCACAGTGCAGCACTCTTTATCGAGCATCACAGGTGCACTGCATTAATTGTGGGAGAAACCATTTCATTGGGGGGTTGGGGAAGGGGGGTAGGCGAGGCGGCAGTGGTGGTGGTGTGGGGGTCCTACTCCTCCTCCCCCCCTCCTCTTCTTTACTGGCATGCATTCAATCACTCAATATTCACATCTGAATTGCTTTTAGCATTGAGGTTGAAGGTTTCGAAGCATCTGCAAGGATGATATCAGAGGAAGAGCACCACCCTATTTTAAGTACAGACTCTTTTTTTTTTTTTATGTTAGTTTGGCAGAAGTCCCAGAGTGTGTTTGTGTGTGTCTTTTTATGTGCATGTGTGTGCCAGAGTTGGCCTTGCTGCTGCACTTTATAACAGGCATGCAAGTCTTGCCAAATGCCTGTAATGTTTGCAATGTTCCTCTATGGTGAGAGGAGCACACACTTGTACTTGTACAGTGTGTGTGTGTGTGTGTGTGTGTGTGTGTGTGTGTGTGTGTGTGTGTGTGTGTGTGTGTGTGTGTGTGTGTGTGTGTGTGTGTGTGTGAGAAACACCTGCAGGACCCGAAGGTCAAACGTATGAGACTGCCCCCTCCAGTGGTGACGCATTCACCATGCTTAAATACCTTCCCCACACTCCTCCTGCCTCCTCCTCCTCTCCCTCTTCCTTTTTCCTCGCCTCCCCTCCACTTCTCTATTTCTTCTAACAGTTCCTTTGCATCACCCTCTATCGCTCCCCCCCTCCCCTCCTTTTCCACCTCTGCAACCACCTTCTCTAATTTTTACCCTTTCTTCTAACGCCTTATCCTTCTCCTCCTCCATCACCTTCCCCTCTTTTTCCCCCCTCTTTATCTTTTCCCATAGAACAGATTATGACTGTCTGTCAATCAGTCCATTTAACATCTGCTCTGGGTAAGGCGAGGCAGACAATAACACATCACGGTCACTGAACTGAATTTCTCTAAAGATTTCGGAGGCTTCTTTTTTTTTTTGCATTTTCCTTTACATTTTTTCTCTGTGTCTCTCTCTCGCTCTCTTCCTCTCCTCTCCTTTTTTCCCTTCTTTTTTGGAGGTCCAGTAATGAGTGACAAAAGGTCATTGGAGCATTGCAGCTGCTCATCCACTCGTGCCGTAATCCACGGCACTCATGCCTGATTACCTCTCCAATGGTCAAAGGTAGGGGAGGGAGTAAAAACAATGGGTGCAAGGCATGAGGCTCCTCCGAGAAATATGGGCCAGGGGTGTTATTTTGGACGGCGCCAGTCAGAGAGAAATAACCCCGAGCAGATCCATTTATTCTTTTAAATCAAAACGCCTCGGCAGCGGCATGCAGCGAGGGGGTTGGGGGGGTGGGGGGAAACATGACACATTTTCTCCCTGCCCCTCAATCAACAGCCATTTTGATCTCCACAATTGACCTTCCATGGCATCATTTACAATGAGTCATATCACAGCCACAAAGTGTTAAAGCTGTAGCACACTGTGTGCACACACACACACACACACACACAGTTTTTCTTGCCCACACAAGCTTGCAGGCATGCACGCACAAAGTTGTGTTCCCGGGCAAGTACACACACACACACACACACGCACACACACACGCCTCGACATTATCACACACGCACTTGTAGACATAATAGCTTTAACTAGACCAAATTGTCCGCCCTTCATTTGTACGTCTATGGCGACCCACATTCTCCATGACTCGCCCTTTGACAAAGCGGGGTCATTCCCCCAGCAAAGAAAATGAAGCCCAGTAGATATTGTTTGATTGGATTTTTGCCTTTTCAAGGTTTCAGGATCATTACATGAATTCATTTCAAGTGTTGCTGAAAATGAAACTGCGACCCTCTTCCAGCGTTTAATTATTCTAATACCACTTTCTTTTTTTGCTCTCATTCTCTTCTTTTTTTTTTTTGTTCTTTTTTTTTTTCCTCGTCTGTCTGCAAAGTGTGCCATTTCCAGAAATTAAAATCATCAGGACAGCCTTAAAATGAGACCAGGGTGGACCAATTTTCACCCAGGAAGTTATTTTGTTTCTTCACAGCCACCTCCTCTCTCTTTCTCCCTCTCTCTCTCTCTCTCCTCTCTTTCCTCCGCTTGTACACTGCAGCTTCCATTTTTTGTTTCTTTTTTATCGTCTTCATTCTCTCTTCCCCCCCCCCCGAAATTATCCCTACCTCCCCCGTATCCGCTCCTGATTTTTTATTTTTTTTTCCCTCGCTCTGTCCTCTTCTAACTTCCTCCGTCTTTTCTCTCTTCCCCTCTCTCACTTTCACAGTGTTTCCATCACTTTCGTCTCATCCCTCCGACTCCCCCAACCCCCCCACCCATCCACATTTTTAAACACAAGCCAGCGCATTGGTTCCAAACCAAATGTGTTCATTCCAACATTTCAATAAATTGAGTAGGGGAGGCATTAACGTTAATCACAGCGACCACATTGTGCTTTAGACACGTCGGTGGGATTATGGATTACTATTAGCTGGATGGAAACCGATTCTTTCATTTGAATTCCGACTTCCTCGTCTTGCTAAAATTAAAAAGAGAACTAATACTTCTTGGACCATAATACTTCTTCTTGGACAGGACTTTGCTTTGCTCTCCCCCCCTCCCTCCCTCCCTTCCTCTCTCCCCCTCTCTCTCACTGATCTGCAGGAACACCCAGGGAGCAGCGGATGACAGACAACCAGACAGTTCACATCTCCATTCAAATTGCAACCACATGAAGCTTATTGTTCCGTTTAGCCAACGGATACCTCTGCATCCGACAACGATCATTTCCCTCACTGATGCTGATTACTATACATACTGTCTCACTAAATATTCCCGGCAGTGGCGGAAGAAATATTTGGATCCTTTACTTATGTAAAAGTACTAATACCACACTCAAAAAAATACTCCGTGACAAGTGAAAGTTCTGCATTGAAAATGTTACTTAAGTAAAAGTATGGAAGTATCATCAGGAAAATGTACTTAAAGTATTAAAAGTAAAAGTCCTCAAGGCAGAAAAATCCTCACATTTTAGAAATTGGAAACAATCCAAACTGTTCTGTCAATTAACGAATAATAATAATAATATTAATAATAATAATAACACATGTGTTTGTTCAAAAGTGTGTATTCAGCTGGACTTGTAGGACGTTATCTTCTTGGGTAGTTTAATTTATAATAAACTACATATTTTGCGTGAATCTCCATTTGTAAAGTAACTAGTAACTAAAGTGTGTGTGTGTGTGTGTGCATGCGTGTGCGCGCGTGTGTGTGTGCGTGCGTGCGTCTACACAGTCTTATGGCGATACAGCATGCATGTGGGTTGCAGCGCTGCAGGAGCTGAGAATATCTGGTCAAAGTGTAGACACGTGTAACAGATGGCCTGAGTCATGGCATCCATATAGTCCTTTTTATCTCGTCTTTACTAGAGGAATTTCCCTCCTCTGCTGTCAACACTGTGGATCAGGCTAATAGCCTCGTGTTGGAAAGTGGGTGCACATACAGCTCTTGTTAGAACATTAAAGGACAATTCCGGCGCAAAATGAACTTAATAACATATGTGTACCGAGTCAAACGTTCTCTGGGATCTGTTTTCACGCTAATCGAATGCGTCTCTTTAAATGCTTTCGGGGCAGATGGTAAATCAACAAGGCTTCGGTTAACATGTAGGGACATTATGCTACCATTGAAGTGTGGTGCTATTTTGAGCCTTGTTAGTGGTATAAAATAGCGATTTACCATCTGCCACGAAAGCTAGCGTTAGCAGCTAACCACCGGTTTGCGGTAGCTAGTTTAAAGCTAGAGACGCATTCGATTAGCATGAAAACAGATCCCAGAGAACGTTTGACTCGGTACACATATGTTATTAACCCCTAGGTTCGTTTTGTGCCGGAATTGTCCTTTAAGTGATGTTTGGGTGAAATGGATCGACTTTGTGTCAGGAGGATGTGGAATCTTTGGACACGATGACATGTACGCTATTATCCAGTAATCTTGATATCTTGATCTAAATTTAATATTTGCCCTTTGAAGACATAGTTAAATTTAGCTTTCCTAGATATAACGATTGATATCGTTTTCTTTGGACCTTAAATCATACTTGTTAGCTCTGCCTTGCCAAAGACACTGTTGAAAGAAAAAAAATCAAGTGACAATACCCTCCCAACCCCCTCTTTCATCTCAAATAAGCCTATCGGGACTATTCTGAGAGAGCCAAGTAGCTCTGTAATTCACCCAGTCACATATTCAACAGGAATAATCATTTTGAGTCCAACTCTTTTGTCTTCTTCGAGTCCGTCTTTGAATCCTTTTCTGCAGCTACGTACCGGAAAAGAAACGTCTTTTCACCGTATGGTCGCTATCAAGGTCTGAGGGTGGGATGAAGAGGAGTAAGATTTAACGAAGGAGCTTCTCTCTTTCAATCATTCACATTACACATGTACCGTTACCACATCATCTCTATTTTACATTAATTTCCACCTGAATTATGTCCTTCGGCAACCTTTTTCAAATGTAAGTGGGATGTTTTTATATTGCATGAGTATGACTATTGTATGAGTCGTATGTAGGTATGATGTTTAGGCATACAAAGCAGGACTTAGACACTGGAGACTGGGGTTTCTCTTCTTAGCTTATTTTAGGATTATTGTCTGGAAAGAGTTGGAAACAGCTATGGCCTCGTCAAAAAGAAAAACAGAGCTCACTAATTAACACGTTACATCTTGTTCAAAATTGTTCATTCACAAAAATGATCCAGGCTAGACTACGGTCATTCCAACAAGTCCTCCAAACGACATACGATTAATACCACAATATAGGTCGGTTATCTTATCCTCTAACACAGGGGTGTCAAATAGAGGATGGACAGATATTTAGAAATGATGTTCGGTTCGGGTCGGGCTCGGTCACATCAGCGCGATAAGGCATTGAACATTTGAAATTTAAAACAGCTTATTATGTAGGTAGCCAATGGGCCTGTTTCACTTGATGCAAATGTTTGCTTTTGTGATTAAAATAAATAAAAAATATTACTAACATCAGTCTTCCTGTGTGCGAGATTTATTTATGTAGCTGTGACCACGAAACCAGTGCATATTAGACTACATGTACATGTGTCATAAGTATGAGAAATTTTTTTTTAACTGTGTCGGGCTTGGACATAAATATCAGGCCGTGTTCAGTTACTGCTCTGTCGGACGCATGCCGGGCTCGGACAGAAAAATGCGGCCCGATCCGCACTCTAGTGTCGAACTCAACTTCACAAAGGGCCACACTGGAAAATGAGAATCGCATCAATTGCCAGACATGTAGAGTTTATTGACATGCTTTTATTTAAGAGGAAAAGTCAAATATTTGTGACTGTGTTGTTGCATGTCTCACAAAGCCTTCGCATTTACAGTTTGGTTGACATAAAGCCCTAAAAAAAGTCAGCAAACAAAAGTTCCTAAGCCATCACAGAGTTTAGCAAATCAAGCAAAACAATGATTCGATTTTTTAAAAGCAGGCTACCATACAGCCGACTCACAGCAACCCGTTTCACATCCGGAATATGAAAATTCTCTGCTTCTGTGAAAGTCGGCAACTCTGCCCAATTCTGCATTGAGTGTTGGGTAATTGTGTGTTGGGTGTTTCCTGTCTGTTTGGTCTGGCCCACAACTAGGCGGGCTGAAAAAAAATGTATTGTGAGCCTAAATTGATATCCGGACCGGACAAAAATTTGTGAGCCGGCCCTGTTGAGTTTGACACATGAGCACAGGAGCGTTTTACAAATAAGTTCACCTAGCAGAGGCAGGAAATTCAAGTTTGAAACGGTCGCAGTTGGGTAAGGTTTAGGCCCCCAAAAAACAACTTAGTGAAATTTATAAAAATATCGTCTGTTACGTAACATCGTCTGTTACGTAACATCGTCTGTTACGTAACTTAACTTCCGGTTACGCGTGGGACGCAGAATGCGACTTAGTTAAGTTTGTTCCGTAAAGTAAAACCTCAGTTGACTTTTATTTTCCAATGAGTTTCCAGGTGCTGTTCCTCTTTTTCGGCCGGATGTCCATTACCTTCCGCTTTCTTGTGCCATTCTAAATTCCAGTGGATTTCTGAGGACTATGGTTAACTTTTCCTCAGATCTCTGCAGGGTAAATCCAGACAGCTAGCTAGACTATCTGTCCAATCTGAGTTTTCTGTTGTACGACTAAAACAACTTTTGAACGTACACATGTTCCACCAAAACAAGTTCCTTCCCGAGACTATTTTGCAGAGGCACCGTGGCTCTGTCCGGCGCTTAGCACCGCCCATGACGATTGTGATTGGTTTAAAGAAATGCCAAAAAACCAGAGCATGTTTTTCTCCTATCTCGGAATGAATGCTGTGTGGACTAGCCAGACCTTCCTTGGCTGCGCTGAGGATGAAGGTCTGGCAATGCAAGACTACCCCTAAATATACAGTATATCAGAACTTGCCACCCCTTACAGCACCAGCAGACCCCTCAGATCCGTCCACTGTGGCATGTTGACTGTGCTCAGTCTTTGGGGGGAAAAAAGGCTTCAATAAGTTTTAAAAAGCGTGAAAACATAAGCAGTGTTTCTGCTCTGAGACGTTGGGGTTGTGTCCGCTGAAGGAAGAATGAGCCGCCGCAATGGGTAGCTGCGCATCGACAGACTCTCGTTGCAGCTGTATTAGTTCACTAGCACATATACTAAAAAAGTAGCACACACAGTCCATAGCACAGCGCACACACCCTGAGCCAAGAACTGGTGACGCTCCGCGGCAACAGACTATGGTTAGCGGCTAACAGAGTAGCACACACAGTCTATGGCTGTTAACTGTGCTTAACCTGGATTCCCTGGGTTTTAATTGGTGCTTTTACTTTATTCTATTCAAATATATTGTTTTAGTTCCACAACATCTATGTATTTATATTAGAGTTGTGCCGGTTGACCGGCATCACAATGGAGAGCCACCATCGTGATGCCACGCCCCCCACCCTGTCACACACAAGCTAATCCTAGTGGACAGGAAATTGACAACTGCGTCGGTCTTAAACTAGCTACGTGCAACCTATTTGTAGTGATATTTGTAGCTCTACCTGGACTAGTAACATATCAGCATACAGTAACCATGCTCTGCGCCTCGGCTTGGACACAGCGGCCTTGAGCAAGAGAGAAAAGTTAACGTGGAACGCTATCATGCTTTCCTTTATCCCCTCATTGGACTAACTTTGTGGATACTGTGTGCGTGCATCAATAAGTAAGTCTGATGACGATGTTATGTAGGATTTATGAATGTACGTTAGCAACAGTAGGCTAATTCACAAGGGTGCTATTTTATGTGTGAGCTAATACTGCGTATCTGTTCATGTGCAGAGTTACTGTATGTTTCTGTTTAGTGAAAGCGTTATTTAGTGCTAATATAACCGAGAATGTAGTTTAAACTCAGTAATGATGGTATATCAGGTTATTACTGTCGCTCTGTTAAAGGCAAACGTCCCACTGTACTGTCGTTATGCAGATCACGGACATCTGATTGAGTCTAGACTTTACGGCACCGTAGTTAAGTGAAAGTAGGTTAAGTTGTAATTTACTGCCCCTACCAGTGGCAGCATGTAATACTGTCTATTTACAGAGGGCATTTAAATGTATGTCTGATTGTTTCTATGTTAACGGTTAGCCCATAGTAGTAGAAATAAATATCCCCCCTCTCCCCACCACCGGCCAACGACGACAATATCATCGTTCATCACGACGTTTTATTGTAAACATTGTCAACTGCCAAATTAGGGGACATCACCCAACCCATATATATATATATATATATATATATATATATATATATATATATATATATATATATATATATATATATATATATAAATGTTTTATGCTTGTACACATAGATGTCTGTCTATGTGAAGCACTTTAGGGGCAAAAGTTCTCTATGAATAAAATAAACTTGTTTGCTTCATTCATAGAAAAACCGATGTTGTGCTTTTGTTGTGCCAAGAAAAGTGGTATCCAATCTTCTCATCAAACTCTCGACAAGTAAGAAAATCAGTATCCAATCCAAGTATCCTATTCCTTTAAGGTGAGGGAGATTTTGGTTACGCTGTGGTTACAAGTCAGTAGTGGCTTTTCCAGTTTCTAACTAAATCCAACATCTATTCCTAACCTTAGCCAAGTGCTGTTGGGTTGCCCAATCATAACCATTAAACATAAATCCTGTTTCAGACGCCAGGAGAGGACGCTGGCGGGAAAACAAGGTTTTGCAGATACTTACGTGCTTTGAATACAAACATTACCTCACTATGTTAATAAAATCCTAATCCAGCCAGCATCATGTTTCCTACAGAACATAAATCCTACTTCACATTAGTCTTACATAAATATTATTTTTGGAAACGGGGTTGCATTCATACACAAATGTACATCTTCATAAACTTTAAAAAGGACAACGTTTATAAATACTTAATGAATTCAAACGTATGGCAGCTGGGATCTGTCCTCGACGCCAGTTAATGCAAGGTAAGGAAATGCAGCAAGAACTAATAACTCAGCGTGCATAGACAGCGCCTTAGCTATTAGGCATCATAATATGGTATCAGCCGAGGCATTTAAGCTTGAAATTTGATTGACCTAAGAGATACATTTGCCATATGAGGGATGAGAAGCAACACAATTTACTGTTTAACAGGGGGATCCTCAAGTTCCCCCCAGGATACAACACCTTCTGTTATAATTAAAAAATAAAAAATTTAAAATGTATAGTGTCAAATCATAACAGTTATCTCAGACAGAGTAGGTCTAGACCACGCTCTATAATTTTACAGAGAAGCAACAATTCCCCCAAGATACAAGGAAAAACTTCCTTTTGACAGGCAGAAAATAGGGACAGCGAGAAAGCTATAACTTATGCAATAACCTCAAACGATACCATTTCTAAAAACTCGCTTTGAATAGTTATCAATTATCTGGAAAATTAAACTCTGATTTGAACACCTGAGTACCTTTTGTGACTTACAATTGCTAAGTATGTCTGAGGCCGCACGCCTCTGGAGCAACTAGGGGTTAAGTGTCTTGCTCAGGGACACGTTGGTTGATGCATCGTAGTGGGAATTGAACCCAGATCTCCCACACCAAAGGCATGTCTCATATCCACTGCGCCATCACCACCCAACCCATCCAACACATTATTAGCCTTTTTGGGGAAAAAAAAAATCCCCTTACTGATGATATAGGTATACAGGATAAAATCTGGTTGGGGAAAGTGAAAAAGCAGTGCTTGTCCCTCCCTCATCACCACCGAGGTGCCCTTGAGCAAGGCCCTTAACCCCCAACCGCTCCAGTGGAGCTGCTCAGTGGCCAGCAGATCAGACTCTGGTTGTACTGGGCAGCTTCCAGGTGTGAGTGTGGAACTGTGTGAATGTGATCAGGGTGTTCCTGCAAAAGAGAGGCCTCTCAATGAACCGGTTAAAAAAAAAAAAAAAGATAGCCATCCACAGATAATCCTAAGGATTGTCTGTGCCACATGTATATTTAAAATTAAATGCTTAAATTATAAAATCAAAACAATTATTTTAATAGCTTAGTATTCTATGCAAAAAAGGGGTGTATAAAGGCTCTAGGCTGCCCCACACGTTATTGTAGGCCCAGTTTAATATGCAAGTTAATTAGTAGTTAAAACTATGCTTCTGCAAAAGACATATTTTGTGGTACTCTGTGTCTTCTAATGTCTTCTAGGTAGGTGTGTGTGTTTGAGCATGTATGTTTGCATGTGTTTGTGTGTGTATGTGTGTGTGTGTGTGTGTGTGTGTATCCGTGAAGCTCCTGTCACCAGTGGATGCTATATGTCAGCCTTGACGACACACTGGCCACTTCATCACCAGCTGCAGCCCAGCTCAGCTCCAGAAAAACTGGCAAACGGTTTTTCTGCCTGCCTGCTTGACGCACAATAAAACTGTGTCTCCATTAGACAGGCCTCTGCAGGCCCTACAGACACAAACACACACTTACACACACGTATACAATTTGAATACAAACATGTGCACACACAAGAGTAATCAGGCACAGGCTTAGATAAATGTGCAAATGAAAACATACACACAATGTCCTTGCGGAGTGTGTCCGTAGTGTGTGTGTGTGTGTGTGTGTGTGTGTGTGTGTGTGTGTGTGTGTGTGTGTGTGTGTGTGTGTGTGTGTACACGTGGCTGTGTGTGTGTGTACCGTGGCGCTGTGTGTGTGTGTCCTTTGTAACTTTCTAGAGACAACTGCAGTCTGTGCCAGATACCCTCATAATGTTGGACAGGTGTACAACATGGTAATCAGGGATTTACGAGTGTGTGTGTGTGTGTGTGTGTGTGTGTGTGTGTGTGTGTGTGTGTGTGTGTGTGTGTGTGTGTGTGTGTGTGTGTGTGTGTGTGTGAGAGAGAGAGAAAGAGAGAGAGAAAAATAGCAAGGAGAGACAAAGAGGGAGAAGAAAAAAATAGATAAAAGCAAAGAGAGAAAGATGGCCAAGTATTTAATATCGTTTCCCTCTGTCTTTTGCCCAGAAACCTATATCTGCCCCAACTTACCTGATCCCTGCAGCTGTGTGTGTGTGTGTGTGTGTGTGTGTGTGTGTGTGTGTGTGTGTGTGTGTCCGTGTGGACAAGGTCAGCCTTCCCCTTTTCCTCACTGCCCCCTCAACGCCTCCTGCGTTACTCCCCATCACACTCTTCCTCTTCATCTCCCCTCTTTCTTTCTCTTGCCGTTTTTATCTTTTACATGGTCATCCCCTCCCCTTCTCCCTCGGTTCCCCTCCCTCCCTCCCTACTATTTGCTACCTTTCTCTGGCTGCGGAGCTTAAATGACAGGCTGTCAGAGGACACTGAGTGCTCTGGCCTGGTTAGTTAATGTGTTAGTTACAGACACACCTGCCAGTGAAAGAAAGCGCCATCAGGGATACGGACTGGAGAGAACAGAAGGCAGATGAGCGAACGGATCGATAGATCAATCAATCAGTGAACATCATCATCAAATATGTACTTGCTTAACAGCCAGCGGTGATCACTCTACACAGATCCCCCCCCCCCACCCCTCCTTTATATTTTCATATTTATATCTCTATTCACCATTACCCTGGATATTGCACTGCCCTCATAGATGCACACACATTAGCACGTAGCGCTGTCAACCTAAATGATACTTTTCACCATCTTTCCATTTGCACCTCCTCCTCCTCTTCTCGCCTTCCTGTGCCTTAAATTATTCAGATCTCTCTACATTTGATTTAGCATGCCTCCTGTCTGCCATTTCCCCCTCTTTTTTATACATTTCATTATGTTGTATGACTTTAGACCCACTGGCTGGAAAATGACAATTATTTTGCTCCAGCAGCCAGCTATTAACAGAGCTGAAGAATACATGGAGTGGCGTGCAGAGTGGAAACTGCAGAGTGGAAACTGCAGTGTAAAAAGAAGACACATACATGCATGCATATATATATACACACACACACACACACACACACACACACACACACACACACACACACAGGTAAATACTGCATACAAATGTAGAATAAAGCAAAAATCCATGAAAACGCATGCATATATGCGGCCACTGTACAGTTTGTTTTCTCTTGCCTTTTCTCACACATACAGACACAGACACACACACACACTTCTATGCATACACTTACTGTACTACAAAGCAACAAAAAGCTGGCTTGTGGCCGGGACCGCATGAGGAATGATCCCAAGGAAAGAGCAGAACAAAGAGAGAGATCCGTCACTGCAAAGTAATGCCTTTTAAATGTACCTTTACCGTGGCCAGGCTAGTGAATTCAACCCATATCTAATGGTAGCTTGTTTGGCCTTTTCATCAATTCTGCATAAATATATATGAGCCACAGGGAAACATACAAGGGGCCTAATAGAAATGAATGAACTACTCAACCATATATTTGCCGTGAGAGATATGCAGCTTGTGATTGGAAAGGGCATCCACTATCTGCAATATTGATAATACTTTTCAAATTTCATCTGCTTTTGTTTGCGTTCTGCGGCCGCCTGTTTAAACATGGTGGGAATTATAATGAGGCCAAACATTATCTCCAGTGGTTGTTCTAGGCTGAACATATAACTTTATCACTGAAATGATTCCCGCACTTTGGCTGCATTGTAGCGTTTCCATTAGAGCTTGGCTATCTGACAGAACTCCAACCAATCGGCAGCAACAGTGGCCCACGTCTGGTGGCCAAGCAGTGCCGGAGTCTGTGTGTGTGTGTGTGTTTGTGTGTGTGTGTGTGTGTGTGTGTGTGTGTGTGTGTGTGTGTGTGTGTGTGTGTGTGTGTGTGTCAGATGTTTAATTGTAACCATCTCTGATCAAATATGCTGGAGGACAATGTGAACTCACTCTATTTTACCTTGGATGGTATTTATCAAAACATCACACATTTGTGTGTATTGTAACATCACTTGGCATTTCAGGGTTATAGCTTTGAGATCCTGATCTAGAAGATTTTATGTTATAGGGTCCAGATCAGACTTGAAAATGTCAATAGCCGGTCTCTATTTGTCATTTTTTTTCATTTTTAATTTCAGCATAGCTTTTGCCCGTTCATCTCTAGGATGTCGATCGGGTCTTGACAACATATAGAGATCTGACCACAATGTAGGGTTGACCTTAAAAAGCTAAGCGTGAGGCTGAAAATGTGGTTCTGCGACGATACAAATAAACTGCAGATCTGCGTAGCGACAGGTATTCAGTCAAAGAGGCTTGCAGGGGGACTGACACACCTGCACATGCACCTCCCAAATAATTTATAAAATATGGTCGGGCAGCATCAAACAAGCTGGTTGATTGGTCCAACGTCTTGTTGAAGGGTCAGTTCGAAACAAAAAGAAACTTCATGCCCGCTTCACAAGTTGATTGGCCAGCTGAGTAGAGGTGAGAAAGTAAGCAGAATTTAAAAGATGTTCTGTCAAACTCTTTTTCCTTTCCTTCCTTTCTATCTCTGTCACTTTTTGTGTGTACAGCGGATTGTAACTATGAATCCCTTCCAGGAGTGTCTGTCTGAGCATGTACGCGGTTATCCCTGTATTTATACAATTATTGCATCTTGTCTCTCTCTTTGATGGCCTTCAAGTGTGGCCATTCAGAACACCAAGAAACATTTTTGCCTTTCGACGCGATCGACGCCACGCTGAACGAGCTAGTTCGGTCTCTAGCATAACCTGGCCTCTTAAACGGTCAGGCCCCACAGTACATCCTGGACCTTTTGAAGCCGTATTCCTCTAGCCGGACTCTTCGGTCCTCTGGTCAGAACCTGCTTGTAGTCCCTCAGACTCGTTATAATACCCGGGGGGGCCTGTCTTTTCAGTCAGTTGCTCCCAGACTGTGGAACGCCCTGCCCTGTTCATGCGTCTGGCAGATTCTGTTGTCTCTTTTAAAAAGGATCTGAAAACATGTCTATTTAGGAAAGCTTTTGGTTGATGGGTCTTCACTAGTGTCACTTTAATTTTACATATGTATATACATTTTTATATTGTTTGTTTTACCTATTTTTTGTACAGCACTTTGTGATTTTATCTGTGAAAAGCGCTTTATAAATACATTTTACTTACTTACTTACTTACTTACTTACTTATGTGTTCGGCTGTGTACCTCTTGGACGTTCTCCACAACATTATCCCATTTATCTCAATGTCAGGTTGACCTGCATATAAACTGCAGATCTATTGGCAGATGGGCGTTATGGGCATCCGCGGGTAAAAGAAGCTCAATGAGAAGCCAGCGTGAACATCTTCCAAATCGCAACGGCACATCGTGCAGCCCAGCGTGTCTCACAACTGGACTCGTGCCCCGCCCCCAAAGCCGCCTACACACGATCCGTGGTAAAACCAACCTGCGCTGGCTGTGCCGTTGTTTTCCTACAGGGACGGCGGAGACAACTTCGGAGGAAGCGCTACCCTTGGCGTGGAGCGCTGCTTGAAACTGCCGCTAAGCGCTGCGCCCAAAGTTCAAATGGTTACAACTTTGTCCTCGTTGCCGCTGACCTTTCAAGGTGCAACCAAAGCTAGAAGCAATAATGTTGTATACCTGTGCTGCATTTTGCCTCTGTGCCTGCAATATGCTGTGCGCCCTACCTCACGGTTTTACCTTTAGGGCTGGGTACCGAATTCAATACTTTTTTTATGCACCGACCGAATTGCTAATTAGAAGAGCTAATAATGCTGGTGATTGGCTGTCCAACGTTACACGCCGTAGAGACACGCAGGGAAAACTACGTTACACATAGAGACGGTGCTCACGTAGTAGGAGCTGAAAGACATATATGTGTTATGTTGTAGTTTATTTTTGTGTCATAAAATTGGTACTAAAAAATTTATAGTTTAGGAACCGTTTTCTAAGTCTCGGTATTGGTATCAAAATCTTTTGATACCAATACCTATTTACCTCTGATTATGTGTAGGCAAATTAAGACCAGTTTTTCACCCTGAATGCTGGCAAGGCGGGCATTTCAAAGCTTGTACTCCACTTCAGCTGTCATGTCATGATCGATCATATACTAAATCATATGATTATAACTTCTACTACAATGGTAAATTTTACTATAGTCAGTTAGCAAACCGATGATTTATCACCTGGCTTTGATTCTTTCGTGGAATCTTTGGTAATATCATCACAGTACTACAGCACTGTGTGTAAAAGATAAGCAGCGAATATCACAGTAAACCTTTATTCTTTTCTATTCTTTTTTTTTTTTTGCCCAGTTTCTGTGCAATTTTGTTTTTGTTCTGCTTGGTTTTGCTCCATTCCATTAAACATGATCCTCCTTGGTGGCTGCCGTCGAAGAGTCTTTTCAAAAGGTTCCCTGCAGCAGAAGTATTCAGAGGTGAACTGTATTATATATCCTCTTAAGAAAGCACAGGAATCAGTCTCGCATGATTGCTCCTCATAGTGCCTCACAGAGAGGGAGAGAGAGCAGGTTCTCCATGTAGAAATTGCACAGCAGATATCACACACCAAGCTCTGTCATGCACACAGACGCTGGAAAAAAGTACCAAGACGATCTTTCATCCCAGAGTCCCCGAAATCCCCGACACACACCCTTCGAAGAGCAGCTCAGCCCCCTGCACAGGGACTGAGGGTTATTTGAACTAAAGCTTTGTACAGGGTTACAGGCAGCGTTCAAGCTCTAAGACCAGGGTTGGTCCGATGCCTACCATGGACTTATGGTGATCTTGGTGACTTGGCCAAACATCGCAGCCTAGATCGAGCTGTGTCACCAGGGATAGACATATCAGAGGAGCTCAGTGAAGCTGGCAGATCATGATAGTCATCTTATGGAGAGGGGTCCCAGTGATTAAATCCAGGCTGTTGGATCCCACCCTCTGGCACTTGACCACACACACGCATGCGCAACCACACACACACACACACACACACACACACACACACACACACACACACACACACACACACACACACAAAACACAGAAAGATGCATGCGTGTCCAGAGTCCCAAACCCAGGATCATTAATATTTGCACATTATAACCCTCCTCTTTTCTCACACTGCTGCCACCAGATATACCAGCTGGGCCCGCCTATCCATTACCATAATGCCATCAGAGTTGTGTGTGTGTGTGTGTGTGTGTGTGTGTGTGTGTGTGTGTGTGTGTGTGTGTGTGTGTGTGTGTGTGTGTGTGTTTGTGTGTGTATGTGTGTGTTTCTGTGACTGCGTCTGATTATGTGTAGTTTCTTGTATAAGATTTAGTTGTGTCTCTCTGCATGTATTGTATGTTCAAACTGTTCTGTATGTTGGTGTATGTGATATTGTGTGTGCGTTGCTGTATGCCTGCCTGTTAGAGTGGGCATGCATATTCAAAGTGGATTTAAGGGCTAAATTGTATAATGATTTCTGGGAAAACAATAAATTGAGGTTCCAAATAAAGGCCATTATGGAAATGAGATTAGGGAGCAATTGAATTAGGCTGTAATCACCGTTTCTATATGTCATTACAATGCAACTTTATACAGCATTACTCTGTGCCTGGGGCTATAAATGACAAACACTGTTTCTTTGAGGGGGATTTTAGTAAATCGACAAGGGGAGGGTTTCATTCAGATCCACTCAAAGCAGCGCTACCTCCAACACTTTATTTCTGAATTCACGTAATTCCCATTGGGTCGGACTATAAAAATACATATTTGCAAAATGAACATCTCACTCCCAAGCTGCAGACCAAAATATGACTACAGACAAAAAAAATGGTCCTAATAAACTATGGATGGCAATACTTTCTTCAAATATTTACGTAATGTAATCAGTTGCAAACCAGAGTTTTGTATGAATAGATTTTCATAAAAACCAACTCCTCTTCACAGCACAAACTGTAGGGGGGATATAGAACATCATTTTAAGAGTGTGCTCTATAATCAAGTCAATTAAGTGTCCCATTTGAGTTTTTCCCCCCATTTTGTTTTTAAATATAAATTGGCTAAAACATAATGGATGATCGCAAAGTGTACTTACTGAACACATATTGCACAACCCGTCCTTGCCATGTCATGTAGCATCATGTTGTTTGATAACTGTAGCACAGGCCAGGCATATATAAAGACAGAAGTAGTCAGGGTAGCACAGCTGATAGAATAAAAAGTCAGTTGGACCAATATATCTCAGTCACTAGTTTCAAGTATTCTCAAATACAGCATGATGTTCATTTAGTGAACTATGGTGCCATTTATTTTAAAATAGACGATAAAGCAGGGGATGCCTTAGGGGGCGTGGCTACACACCGACCTGGCAATCAGGACAGAGGCTTATCAATGCTAGCCGTGGCATTGTGGACATTCAAATAGCTGTGAACTTGTTTTTGTGCGTTGTCCATGTTTTCGTTTTAAACTTTGACTCTCTTACTCTGCGTTTTCACTTCATCAAAGACGGAACATTTTCATTGCCTAAAATGTCTTGTTGAGCGTTCAGTAGCACCTTGTCAACCAAGCTACCTAGCTGGCGCTAGCATTAGCTGGGAATTTAAGGGAAAGTAAAAACAATTCTGTACTGCCTTACATGCACATAAAACAGTACCAGGAGGTTCGTGTTTACCTGCCTGTAAGCGCCATTGCAAACATAAACAGCACTAGCTTAGCTTAGTTAACGTTCATGTGTAGGTTACATTGAAAATAATAGGCGTATGGGTTTTGCCGTGCATCATACCTTGCCACCGTGTGTTTCTCTTAACAAACACTAAACCCGTGGAATACAACTTTTTAAGTTCAAATGCTGCAGACAGCTAGCCTGGATGCCAGCCGAACTTAGCCCCCACCCACAACATTTGAGGTCGGGAAGTTCGGTCTGGACTTGATCCGTTGTGGAGCAACTGTGCTCGAACCAGAGCTGTTCGGACCAATCAAATTGTCAGGGCGGGCTTTATATGATGATGGACAGATGATCAACAGTACGTAATCAACCACGTTTACAACAAAGATGGCTGCCATCGCGTCTGTTAAAGAAGATATCGACAGCGCATTAATTTTAAAGAAGGAACAGAGAACCGCGATCATGTATGTATACACATTGCCACACCCGTCCGCAACGACACGGAAACTGCCGCCTCTGCCTTTGCTCGGTCGAGGCCTGTCTTTGACTTGCAGCGTCTGTGACGTCTGTCTCCATTGCTCTGATTGGTTGTAGGTCTATCCAACTGAGTGCAGAGGCGTTTTCTTTCCTGGTTTCGGTTGAAACACGCGCCATAATCACAGTCCAATGGAGCAGTATCAGACTCACATTCTGACTGGAATCTGAGTATGACGACGTCAGGCTAGCAGACAGCGTAGATTCAGTCTTAAAGGACTTCACTGTTCATGCAGCAAGAGTAGCCAATCAGGGTAGCAATCAACACCAGCTGTGACAGTCCTCGTGGAAAACATGGTGGCTCTTCCAAAGGTATACACTTTGAACCAGATACAGCAAATCACTTTGCGACAATGTGTCCATTAAACTTCTTTGATCATAGACACATATAATGATAATTTAAATTCCTGTAACAGGGACTATTAATCTTACCATCATCTTGCAAACAACACTTGCAGCGCACATGCATACGCGTGCACACGCACACGCACACGCACACACACCACACACACACACACACACACACACACACACACAGTCCATCATCACCAATGAGAGTCCTCTCCTCCTGTTTTCTGTGGTCCATGGGGATTTGTCAGTGCTCGTCAACCAACCGTGTCAACCGTGACAGTCGTCCAGATGTCTCCTGCTGCCACGGAGATGACAGGAAGGACAGGAGGAGTGGAGGGATACACAGAGAGGAATATCCCTCATCTGACAAGGCCTACAGTGGGACATGAGCAATCAAATTCAGAGCACAGAGCTAGCCACGTTGACGAGTGCTAATAAAGTGGATTCCATGCATGCGGTACTTCAGGGAATACACAAAGTTTGGGAGAGATTGGCCTGTTGCTCAGCTTACCTGTCGAAGCAGAACCCAGGCTTGTTTGTGCGTGCGCCCCGTTTCATGATCTTTTCAATTCGGACCAAGTTCTCAGCAGCTGCTTTTCTATTGAACTATTTGCGTCTCTCCTGCCGCTCTGTAGATCGGACCTCTAAAAAGGAAACGACAAGTATTGTATTTATTTGATACCATGACAGCTCTTCTAACTTAACACAGAGGTGCATATCAAACATTATAAAAGTTTGAGGAATGCCAGACTTAACCTTTTACCACCTGCTGTTGTGACTGTGCGACACTAGCACTATATAGAGCGTTTTATGGACTGCCAGTTCTATGAAAACTTGTATGTGTCTTGTAACATGAATATGAACATGTATATCGGTCGTTACTCCTAGGGTTTGATGGAGTACGCTGGGATAAAGACAGGGAGGGAGGAAAAAGCGCCCTTCATGTTGTCGATAGAGTGGGCTCGTTCGAGATGAGCTGCGCCCCGCCTGTAAAGGGGACGGGAGCAGGCGGTGGTGGCGGCAACAGTGGGCGGTGACAAAAATCTGCGGTCAAGTTTCCAGCAGTTTCCAGCAGCCTTCAGGCTGAATCGGAAGTCACAGAAACGCTCACATCCTGTCCGGTCCGATTCTGACTCATTAAAATGATATCAGACCCATATATCAGCTTGTACGCTGTCTCCCAATTAGTTTGACGGAGTGGCCTGTTAAAATGCTCTGCATGCGATCTCTTGCTGATGTTAATATACAACAGACTGTAAATGATGCGTAATCTGAACAGATTTAGTCTCTAACTACTAAACCCCATCAACATCTATTCTGTTAAAATAAGACAAATATCAAACAGAATCCCTCCAATTCAACAGCCATGACACATTTATATAAAATGTCGTAGTGTTGACTCAATTCTGAACCGATCAGCTGAGAGCCAGGCGTTTCCCAGCATGCCCTGGGTCTTCCAGTCGGTGGAGAGCAACTGCAGAGCCTGGCTCTAAAAACTGGGTCTGCCTTGGTCTCGTGAGGTTATCGTTGCCAACGTGTGCATGACGTCGGAGCAAGTCGGGATCAAGTCGGACACAAATCTAACCAGCGTGCATTGGGCGGCCATCGCCGGTGATGGATTCTGCGCAGGCCTGGCTCATCTCCAACGAGCTTATCGTTTCCTTGCGTTTTCATTTGCTTGGACCACCTTGCAAACATATTTCATCAATCAGCTTGTTGCCTATAATGTTGTAAAAATAAGTTATTTTTTAGTTAAATACCTGTAGCCAGCAGCAGGTATATGCACGCACATGTGTTGCATTTGCAGACTCAAGTATTTACATCATGTATCAGTCCCTCCAGAAAAACGCGATTATGCAATCGCATAATTCAATGCATAATCAGCCAAAGTCCGCATATTTATGCGGGGGCTGCATTTTTTCAAATACGCCGCACTTTCGCTGCATAAATTGCAGATTTCCGCGCAAAATATGCGGGGCTTGCATAATTTCATAATCCCCACATTTTCGTTGCAAAAAAGTCACATAATCTTATCAGAAAGTTGAAAAATGTTGTGTTTACTTCACAAAAGAGCAGCCATTTTCCCCTGTTGCCATGGGAAAGTTATGACTTTTCGAACATCATCGAAAAGCAGGGTGTTGGGGGAATCACTTTTTTTCTCTTTTTCATCAAACCGCAGTTTTTGCAAGTTCCCGCAATTTCATTGCTTAAAATTGCATAAATATCCCGCATATTCCATCGCATTTTTTAAGAAAACGTGCCGCATAATCAAGGATTTTTGCCCGCAACAATCACAAAAAAGTTTTTCTGGAAGGACTGATGTATATGTTATTTAAATATTCCAACAGTGACCCAGAACCTTACGCTAATTGACCTTATGTGCTTTTTCGGCATAGTTGAGCTGTTTCACACATATTTCAAGATTATACGGGGAGATTATTTGTAAAGCCGTTTATTGTTCTTTTCTTTTTTTTCTTAAAGCAAATCTCCACACCCTGTTTTCTCTTGATAATTAAAATCTGCAATATCAGCAGGAGAGAGTTCTTCAGTTGTTTGCAAGTTGTTGTCGCATGGTATTTACAGTAGTGGCATTGTTGTGCACACGAATTATACCCTTGTAGGACTTAAGCGACCTTTGAATTAATTAGAAAAGGATTTTGCGGCCTTGGTGATGGTTGAATTTGCGTGAATTGTTGCGATTGCGACATCGCGAAATCCTGGAGGGAACAGTAACACTACACATCATACACTCTGACAGGAGTTTAGAGTCTCTCTTAAAGTATAAATTCCACATCATCTGCCCTTAAAAGCATATTTGAATTTTGAGTAATACATCTGGGAAGCTGTATTAATATGTGAAGTTCAGTATAGTAATATTATATGCTAGTATAGGCTACTGCTGTACATTCATCTTTGGGTTATGGACAGTTTGGACAGTATCATGACTTTGCGTAAACATACACGCCCACTTTCTTAAGCCAAGTGGCGTGTTATCTGTACGAATTTTGAGCGCCGTATACAGCCGACATGTTGGGTTTAGGAAAAGAAGAACCGGTTGGGTTTAGGAAAAGAAGAAAGCTACGGTTGACTTCAGGAAACGTGACACGCTGGACACGATCCCCGGTCTCCTGGGTGAAAGTCGTGAGTTTTACCCATCCACCACCCCATCCAGCCTCCCTACGTGAATTTTGGCCCTTTCATACTACTCGCTACAGCGTAAATTCACACGTAAATGGCAAGGTAATGTAAGTCAACGGAGGCCAAACGGCGTTGATAAACATGCTACAAACCGAGAATGCGTCTTGATAACACGGCAATAATTGCATACGAATTGGTGTGTCATACATACGCCACATGAGATCAGTCTGGCATATGTGAAGTAAGAAATCTGGTTTGGTCCGACATGCAAAACTTGTAGCAAAGTGCGCAATCAAGCAGATCAACAATTGCCAATAATCAGTCAATCAAGCAGATCAACAATTGACAATAATCAGTCAGTTACATGGGGATCCCTTTAGGAGAACTCATTTCCTAATCTTATATTTCTAACATATAAGATTAGGACTGAAGCAGCCCTTTATGGCCAAAATCTGTGACGTTTTTCTAACATTTGCATGTAGCTTGTTGGCGTGACCCATTTAACTATATTGATGTTTCTCATTCAAGTGAGAAGGAGAGCAGATGGAAGCAAAAAGGAAATCGTCAGACTCCGCTCCCCTCCCTAACCTGCTGTACACACGCAAGTTTCTTTTCATGTGCATAGGTGCTCGATATAGGGGCTGACAAAAAAATTAAATCACAGTTATTTGCGGCGAAAGATGTGTGACCCTTACAGTTTCAGCATCAGAGATTCACTAGCCTCTCTCTGGTAGCCCCATCAAGTTGATACGGAGGGCATGGCAGGGCAGGGATCCAGCAGGCTCGTGGCCTGTGCCAGGAAGTGCTCTGTAAAGCACATGGTGGGAGCCTGCAGCACCAATCAGCCTGTACTGAGGTTGTCAATGGGCTCATTAGCGCTCATTACAGAGACCTCTTGGGCACCTGGGTGCCCTTCAGAGCTCTTATGGCAGGGGGTGGGTGGGGGTAGACTGTGGTTCGAGTGAGGGGCAAAAGCAAGGAAAAACAGAGAGCAAAAAGAGGGCAACAAAAGACATATTGCATGTTTTTTGTCTCGTTGGAGTTAAGGGGGGAAAGACTGATGAATCTGGGGGAGGAATGGAAGGAAGACGGTGAGGATAATGGTGTTAGACTACACAGACACAAAAAGGTAATTGAAGAAGATCACGCCGTTAACACTGGTTTGTTTTTCTACAGTGTTCACCTAGGAGGAAAAGGACCATAACTACCTCCAAATTGGAAAGGCGGTAAAAATGAGCAACATGGCTAGCAGCGATATCACAACGGACCAAAAACTTCAGTTCTGTTATTTTAGTCATACGTGCAAATTGTTTGCTAAAGCTAAAATATGTTAAAAAGTTAGTTTGTGTCTATAGAGTGCACATGTTTGACTTTCTACACATTTTACACAGAAACTAAAATATGCTGTGTTCAGTCTAAAGCCCTATCTGCACGGGATTAGTATCATCTGGGGACTTCGTACAGTATGATTTAGAAAATACCCTTAGTTTCGTGTGCCGCATTCACATGGGATAAGCGATGCCTGCTTTTACTGGAATTTACTGACTTATCTGTAACGTGAGTTGGGTACCCCGTAGGCGGGGGGGAAGACTGCCAGGGCGAGGCCACCGCACTGCACTTGTGTCAGGGTTACGTATATTTTTTGTGAGATGGATAAAAAGGCGCACAGGAAAGAAAAACCTTGAAAGACTGATATACGACCCCGCCAAATCACAGACATGTCGATTTGCACGGGACTAATATTATCCCAAGACTTCAGTGTTAAGCGAAATATGGTAAGTCATTTGCGGGGTAATTTTGACTTAATAAATCACAGACATGGCCGATTCGCACGGGATTCAGATCACAGACAGCCTCCGTTATTATTACAGAAGAATAGAGGTCACCTGGTAATACTTATCCCGTGTCAATAGGGCTTAAAGTGGCCATATTATGCTAATTTACAGGTTCATAATTGTAATTTGAGATTGTATCAGAATAGTTTTACATGGTTTAATTTTCAAAAAACACCATATTTTTGTTGTACTGCACATTGCTGCAGCTCCTCTTTTCACCCTGTGTCAGTGTCGGTTTTAGCTACAGAGTGAGACATCTCACCTTCTGTAACATCTTTGTTGTCAGTCGCACATAATACGGGCACTTTAGACACATCAATTCACCAACCTGTATGCTTGGATATGAAAAACACTGATCGCGAGTGTAGTGTCATGTCTGCATTTCTAGGTAAAATATTATGTTGTCCATAAAATAAATGATGAGGTGAATCCAGATTAGCACTTACAAACAGCTTCTCTTTGTGGCGCTTTAGCTTTCACACTCTTACTTGAAGTGTAACACATTGATGATAAAGCTAAAAGTATTTTACTTTCAGCACCCCGTGTGCTGAGCACTGAAGTTATCATAAATTTTACAGTCATTGGTGCAACTTTATTTTGCACATGTACAAAAGAAGACACTGAAAAGAGAAGGCCCCCTCATAACCAGCTATCTATGCCACCTTTCTATAAGCAGTTCAGAGGATAAGCAGAGCCAAGAGGTATAGACGCGTTGTTTGAATGGAGGAGCTCTCATATTGACACCAATACAAGTAGACAGAACTGTCAAAAAGAGCATTTACACAGATATTATAGAGATTTTAGACTATGAAAAGAAAACCCTGTCAAAAGAAATGAATAATAAATGATATGCGTCAGCAGATTTATGCTTTTCCAGCCCCAGGATTTCACTCATCTGGCAAGGTTATTTTTGCTCAGCATCCCTAAAAATACCAGCAGTCATAATCAATATAATACATTTTGTTGAATGAAATTAGACCTCAAAACTATGACTTAACTGATACAGTAAATTACCATAACTGTATATTTGGGGACTGAGTGAAACCAGCTTTCCTAATGTCAGGAAAAGACACAATAACCTAACCCTAACCCACGCAGTTCAAAGTACATATTACAGCTACGGTAGCCTTCACGCTTCAAAAAGCCGGTCTCTTGCTCTTTTCGATATCCTTTTTCGGGGGACTCCTGTTCCTGAAATTTGGTTACGTGTGGTCCTCCATGTTTCCTTCTTCAAACTTGCCGGGGCCGGGAAGCTACGATACCCATTAGCAGCATTAGCAGCACCTGTGAGTTTATCATGTGACAGCGAAAACGCAAAAGGCGGAGCAGTATGTCCTGTATGCCCCTTACCCGCTAACATATTTCAAGATGGAGCATGAATATGGAGCGTCTACCCCAGTTCACGCGAATGCAAATGTAACATTTCAAGCCAAAATGAATACTTGGAATTGATGGTGGTAGTATATATTCATGAAAAAGGACAAGTTTGGGCAAGTAACGGGTAACACAGATTTTGATAATGAACAACTAAACAGGTTATACACTGGACCTTTTAATATTTCGAAGCCTTTTCTCACGCAAAATCCAGAGTATCACAGATCACATCAGATCAGCGGTAATCTATGAGCCTGTTTTACCCTCTTTGACCAACTGGTGGTACTGTGAGCACACGAAGCCTCGAGAAATCAACCCTTTTGCGAACCAATTCTCGCCATCACTAACAAACACAGTATAGTTTGAGTTAGAGTTAGATTTTTTAAGTTGCAGGTTTGAATAGTTAATTGTTAATTACCACTCACCTTTTCTCTGTCCCTTGGTCTGGTCCACCATTCTGGAATGTTTGGGGAGGAGCCGCCGAGCATTTCCTGTGTATTTATGCTGCTAATGATGTCATCACTGACATCATTGGACCAGTCCAATTGATGGGGGTTTCTTGTGCGTAGAGACAATCCATGTCGTTGGTTCATGCGTCTGAGAGGTAATTGGGGGGAGATACTTACCTTGTCAAGTGTCCTTTAATTGTGTAGAGGAGCACAATATATAAGTCTAGCTGTGTGGAGATATTTGTAATGTTAGAAATAAATGTTTTGTCCACCTCTTGGAGATAGTGGGGCAGTACAAAGCCCTGTATAGCTCAACGGTACCCACCCACTTTATTAACGGCTCTGGTTCCGGAAGTGATTTTCCCCGTTCAATATCTCCATTGATGTTTCATTAAATGCTCATATAAAGAGTTTTAAGCCTGGAAACAAGCCAACCAGCTCCGTGATGAATCATGACCATAAAACATTTGATTCAGCCGCAAATAACATTTTGAAAACGAAAAAAAGGCAAAGCGACAAGACTGTGTTCAGAAAATATCATAGACTTCAACGGTGGCAGCTCGCTAGCTGTTCGCGATTCCACGGGTTCGTTCTTCCAAGGGTTCGGTAAATATTTCCATGGTAACAGCGAGCTCCACCAATCAGAGACATTGCTGTTGTGCTTAGGGTTGTGGGTTGTGTAGTACTTCTCCGTGACATTGCGAATAAAACATGTTTTTCCTAAAATAAGGTTGATTTTATACGGACCTTTAGCTTCTACAGGAACATAAACGTTTGTTTCACATCCTCGGAACTTGCGGTCAGCCTGCCCTGCATGGTTTAGACATTCTGGCTGATAATCAAAATCCTAATGGAGAAAATGAATGGGATTTCTACTTCCTGAACCACACTGTTGAGTTCCATAAAGGCAGTGGCATTTTGGTGCTCGGGGGGGGGAAGCCGTGCTGATACAAACACATGCTTTGTTTCATTTTGTACAAGTAGATTTTGTTATTTTGTAGATTTTTCTTACATTTTCTTTTGATAATTTCAAGTTTGTTCATTTATATGTGTATTTGGCACACTGTAAATAAATATGCATTCGTTGGAATTCAAGAAGTCTGCCATCCTATCATTTTTTTACCTTCTGGCTACTTTACACGACAGTGTCATTGTGGACAACAACCGACGTGGCATCTGGGCCTCACAATGTCTTGGCATCATGTTAGAATTTTATTAAGACTTTCACAACGAATTCCGCCATGTCCCTGAAGTTGATCAGTATGAGCACAGAGAGCTCTGGTACACACAACTGTAAATATATGGCAAAGCAACAAGAGGAATGATGATGGGAGATGTTTTTTCTCTTTTTTTAGGCTTTGGACGCCATTGTTTACAATGGCTACTTTTCTATTCTTCTTCCCGTTGACATCATGCACGTCGTGAAGACGGCAAGCGATGATTGGTCCGGAACCACGTCACGTCTCTCTGCCAAGTCACAGCAAGAATGTAAGACTCTATAAAGGCCTAATCTGACGCAGTAATCATCGTTAACAGACAAAAATATTGTGTAGTCTGGATCCGGTATAACAGAAATACACAGATGTAAATTCACTATCTGAACCTCACATAAGACAATTTAAAATCTTCAAACTAAAGTACCAATTAATACTATTATATTGGGCTGGGAACCAGAGGGTGGATGGTTCAAGTCCCGTACAGACCAAAGTATGTGTGGATTGGTAGCTGGAGAGATGCCATTTCACCTCCTGGGCACTGCCAAGGTCCTCTTCAGCAAGGCACCATACCCCCCCCCAACTGCTCACGGCACTGGTCCAGCACTGGCAGCCCACTCACTCTGACATCTCTCCATTTGTGCATGGATAGGTCCTGAGCATATGTGTGTGTAGTATTTCAGGCCTATGTGTTGTGATTTATAACAAACAGAATGGGGATTAATAAAAAGTATAAATTAAAAATGTATTAAATTAATACACCTATCATCTCCTACTAACCCAATGGATCTCCTGGATCCTGAAGTCGCACACTATACAATAGAGATGAAGGAACATGTCAACTGGGTGACTCATGGATGTGTCTTACATGGACAACAGGACAACAATGGAGCACTATGGCTTTATTGGGCTTTGGACACACACACACACACACACACACACACACACACACAAAATTGTACTTGTTGGTAGGATTGTTGGTTTTGGTCTTATGAGATTAGCTGTTAATAAGAATATCACCAGACTTATCCTTCAGTTGTTGGGTACAAAAAATAAGTAAATGTATAAATTTAGCACAAAAACTAAAGGAAATTATTTCTCTGTGTAGGGCCAGAGTAGCCTGCTTAGGGGCCCTGCAGCGAAAAATATAGCTGTGAGCCCCCGTGGTTTATATATTCTACTTTAAAGGAATATTTCACCGCTGGAAAGCTGAATATATCTTTAAATTGGGTCACTTATGTAGTAGAAATGTGAAAAAAAAATTGAAATTGGTGCCTTGTAGGCCGAGAAAAGCCAGAAAATGTGTTTTGGTCTTATATGGATGAAAAACACCAAATCCCAGAATGCACCTGCTTTGTTGCTTTGAGTCCACTCCCAAGCCACGCCTACCGCTTGACAGACCGACAGAGGCATTCAACTCAACTCAAGCGTGTTTTATTGTCATTTCAACCATATACACGAAACAACGTTTCATCGTGACTCAAGTGGTGTTACACATTTAACATATATAAAAACGACATTATATAAAAACGACATACGAAACAGGCTACATGTAGTACACACACTTTATAGGCTCCGTAAAGTTCAGCTAACGCATACTAGCATTAGCGCTTGGTGGGCTGTAAACACCGAGCACAAACACAGCCGTGAATTAGTGTGTAATGTAGAATGGTCGGCATTTAACAGTCACAAACTCCACCAGCAGTTAGCAGTTAAATGGATACAAATCACCACATTTCTGCGCCACTCGGTGTTAACACAGCCCACCTCTTTTACCTGGCGACAGAGCATCTCTAGCTCGGAGGGCTAGCAGGCCTGGTAGCTGGACAGTCCGGTAAACTATTCAGGCAGGTTTCCACAACAACAAAAACACGGCAGTCTCTGAACTCACGTTGGGAGTGTCGTTGAAGTTGGATGTAGTCCAGTTTGTGGTCTAAATGAGCGGACATTTGCAAGCAGGATCCGTAAAGTTCAGCTAACGCATACTAGCATTGGTGTAGCTAAACACAGAGTATAAACACAGCCGTGAATTAGCGTGGAATGTCGAATGGTCGGCATTTAACAGTCACAAGCTCCATCAGCAGTTAGCAGTAGCTAGTTGGATTTTATTTCTACACCAGTCCGTTTAACACAGCCCACCTCCGCGGGGCGGCGAGAGCAGCCTGGTAGCTGGATAGTCCCGGTTCCGGTACACTGTTGTTCAGGCATGTTTCCACAACAACAAAAACACAGCAGTCACTGAACTCCGCGTTGGGATTTTCGTTGAAGGAGGATGTAGTCCAGCTTGTTGTTTAATGAGCAGACACGTGCAAGCAGGATGGCTGGGACAGGTGGACAGCTAGCGTTAGCTTTCCACCTAGCCGATGAGGATGTCCCCTAGCCGGCTAGCGCGGCATTGAGCGGCACCGCTGGTCTCCGTGCGAGGCGAAGCTCGCGAGTGTGCCCGAGTATTGCGTCTGTAATAACGTTTCCTCCATATTCTCCGATCTGTACCGATGTATCCCGGTGGTACACACGTCCGGTAGTTTGAATGCAGATAATTGTTGTAAATGTTTTCTGCTGAAAACCGAAAGCCTGTTTAGCGAAGATTCAAGATGGCTGACAGTCGTTTTTCGTTCGAATACTCGCGCCAGACTCGGCAGTCCAACCCCTCTGGGCGTGTTGAAAACATATGGAAGTAGATCCTACTACTGGCTGTAGTCCTTTGCCTCTGGCCCAAAAATCTTCCAATGACGCAAAAATCGTCATTTTACGTCATCGTAAGATTTTTTCCAGGCCCCAAATGCAGAAATCTCTCGTCTCAGGGGGACATGAGGGAGGGAGGCACGGTCATTCAGAAATACTATCGGGTTTCTACTGATACAAAGCTGAATGCTAAATCGGTGAAGTATCCCTTTAAGTGCATTAATTGATATAGCCCTGTACCCTATGCATGTCTAAAATGACTTTAAAGAGTGGTGCATACCTACAAACAACAACCAATCACGTGACAGTATTTTAAAGAAGAACAGATAGATACCTTGAATGAAACTGATTACATTGGAAATTTTAAGTTTCACTAAGTGAATTTTGTCATTCAAACAAAACATTCTAAATTAAGTAGCTCCTTATAGGTTATTTCAAGTGACGCAAACTTAGTTTTGTAAGTAAAACAAACTACCCAAGTTGTCCACAAGCTGCAAACTTCTCTCAAAATCTCGAAACACGAGCAGCAGCAATGGCAGACTTTTTCACAGACTCAGTGAAGAAGCATATACGCCAGTGTGCACGTCTGTGATGTCAGAGGGATTACTGTATAACTATTTGAGTACAATGACAGTGGTTGACCACTGTAAACTTAAAATTACAAATGACTCTTTTTTTAAAAGGTCCTATGACATGCTGCTTTTTGGATGCTTTTATATAGGCTTCAGTGGTCCCCTAATACTGTATCTGAAGTCTCTTTTATATAGACCTTAGTGGTCCCCTAATACTGTATCTGAAGTCTCTTTTATATAGACCTTAGTGGTCCCCTAATACTGTATCTGAAGTCTCTTTCCCAAAATTCAGCCTTGGTGCAGAATTACAGCCACTAGAGCAAGTCCCACAATGAGCTTTCCTTAGGACGTGCCATTTTCTGCGGGGCAAGCTGGAGGGTGGGGGTGTGGCCTTGACCAACTTGCCATGGGCAAAACAGAGAAAGGGGAGGTAACCTTTCCTCTTATGACGACCTATAGGGAAGATTCCAGATCGGCCCATCTGAGCTTTCATTTTCTCAAAGGTGGAGCAAGATACCCAGGGCTCAGTTTACACCTATCGCCATTTCTAGCCACTGGGGGACCATAGGCAGGCTGGGGGAACTCATATTAATGTTAAAAAATATATATAAAGTGACATTTTCATGCCATGGGACCTTTAAATGTTTGAGTAAACACAAACCATTTTGGGAAAACTTGTAACAGTTCCCATTCACATGAGCATAGGTATTACTGAGATACGAAGCCAGCTAAGACACAAAGACACATCTGAAACAATCATCGGGTAGGAACAATAATCTGTTCTATGCGGATCTTTTTTTTCACATAGCACTTTGTGTTTCCAAAAACTGGCTTTGTAAAAAATGTGGTAAAGCAGCAAAGCGGGGTTAAAGGTGGCATGGAGTGGCTCCTTGGGGGGAAACTGGGGCATTACAAAGCAGTTCTGAAGTACTGAAAGGAAGGCAAGTAGGACAGTGTCCCTTTAAAAAGCAGTAAGGGGAGGAAGAAGTGTGGGACATAAATGTTTAGTGCCTTTACAGAGGAGGAGTACGCAGCTACGGAGATAGGAGGCAGCGATATAACAGGGTGAGGGTTTAAAGGAGTGTAAAGGCAGCTCGGTGGAACATAATCCAAGAGGCCTTTTGTTCTCTTTGCAACGTGATACTGTTGCTTCATAAAAAAGGCACTTCAATTGAGTGAGTGTATTGAGTGGGTGCATGAATTTGATTTCAATCCAAAATGGCATTTCTAATACGTATTCTGCTCAGGTGTCACCAAAGATGAAATACAATTAAGGGACATCAATCTGATATACCATTCTGCACAGAGAAAACTTGTACGAAAAAAAACAACAGCAAAAAAACCACTGAAAACACTAGCGCTGAAAATGAGGGCACCGAGAAGAATACTTGCATTAAAGCCCTCGATTCACAATATTTGCTCTTCATATTACTCATACAAGAGATTCCCACCTGGGAGCAAGGTTGCCTTTTAACAGGCAATGTCAATGAATGTTGCCTGCACCTAACATGACACAGATTCCTCTCCTGGTAAAAGCTTCAATCCAAAACTCCCCCCTTTTACTGCGCCTCAGATATATCGTCATAAATGTTTCAGAGCCAGCAACACAATATAGAAACAAATGGCAAGGATAAATACTCAATGCTCCCTGCAATGGGGATAAGGCCCCCGAAATATGTTTTGGAAACATAATCAGCATCATAGCAGCTCTGTGTGTCTGTTTACACTGTGGCCACTACCATCGGTCCCCTCTCCTCCAACAAACAAGAGGAAGGGGGGGATGGAGGAGAGGAATAATATAAAAAAAAAAAAGCAGGAAATATCTTTTGCATATTATTTTAAGTAACTGTTCAAATTTCATTTCAGAATGGTAATCCACAAAACAAATATGTAGCGGCATATTTTAAAAAGGGAGGCTCTGCTCGCTTCAATTTCCTATTGTGGCGTTCGCCGTGTGTTTGCTCTTTGTGTCTGTTTGAATTGATTTGCACAGCTCGGCAGACAAGGGCTGAATGCTCAGACCAAGAATCCATAATTTCATATGATCTGATAGTTCTGCAGTATTAGATTGATTTTTTTCCCCCCCCTTCTCCCTCTCTCCCGCTCTTTGGTGTTGATGTTAACAAACAAGCCGGGGTACCTGAGCTCATGGATCCAGAGGAGAGCAAAGAGAGGCATTTTGTTCAGGCTAAGGTGATAATGTGGAGACTGGGGGACATGTTTGTTTGAGGAAGGGGATATGTTTGTTATGTGTTGTTTTCTGAGGAGGTACTTCCCATCTAGCCTATTTAGCTGGCGGGCTGTGATGTCTGCAGCCGCACAATATCCAGGACTGGAGGCCGCTTATCTACAGCCGGTTAGGTCTGCACGGTATACTGCTGTTACTTCATATGCACAAGTGCGGTAGTCCTGATGCCTAACAGAAGATGAATGGATTAGATTTTCGTTCTGATGGAAAATAAAACATCCACCCACGATACTATAATTCTGTAACAGGGAACTAGAGACAGTAACGTGCTACTCTGTACACTCACTTACAAGGCCCTATCTTGTGGCCGGCACAGCGCAGCGCACAGCCCGACGCAAGTGTCTTCGCTAGTTTAAGACCGACGCAGTTGTCAATTTCCCGTCCAATGCCCGCGTCGTTTAAATCGCAAATGCACCTGCACCCATCTTTGCGCCCATGGGGCCTGCTGGTCTTACAGGGAGGTGTGTTCAGGTGAATTCTTGGCGTGTTGCTATCTTGAGGCAGCGGGAAGTGATCGCGCCATTGACCAACAAAAACCTGGTCTAAAGTAAAAGCGCAGCATTTCATTGTTATTTTAACAGCGCATTAGTAAAATCCGCCTATGCTCGTTACACACACACACACACACACACACACACACACACACACACACACACACACACACACACACACACACACACACACACACACACAGGGAAGCTCAGCAGCACACAAACATGCAAAAAATTACAAATAAAAATATTACCGTGCAAATCCAAACGCGCCTGATTTTTTAAAGGGAATGGGAGATGACCCTCAGATTGGTTTATTGCATGTTACGCCCAAACCACACCTATGAATTAATGAAGACACTAAGTACAACCCTTTTGAACCAGGCGCCCGGCGCACGGACCCTTTTTTCCGCCGTCAAACTAGCAAAAGTGGATTTGGAAACGCCCTAAATGCACCTGCGCCATGCGCTTCACGCCGTGCGCTTACATCGTTAAAATAGGGCCCACAATCTCCCTAGTCTAAAACGACGACGTTTCATTTACGGGATAGTTCAGGTGCCACCAGGGGCTATGCCGGATGTCCCTCATTTTCGGCCGGATGTGCCTCACCTTCCGCTTTCTTTGTGTTGGCATTCTAAACACGGTCGATTCAGGAAAGTAAAATTCTCATCACACACTCGACAGCCATTTTAATCCCTACGTACACATGTTCCACCAAAACATGTTCCTTCCCGAGGCTGTTTTGCAGAGGTACCGTTGCTGCGTCTGGCGCTTAGCACCGCCCAAGACGATTGTGATTGGTTTAAAGAAATACCAATATACCAGAGCATTTTCTCCCATCCCGGGAATGCTGTGTGGACTAGCCAGACCTTCCTGTGCAGCGCTGTGGAGGAAGGTCTGGCAATGCGAGACTACAATCTCTCCAATCTAATTTTGGGTCCACAAAAAGCTGCTGTGGCTCAGGTGGTAGAGGGGTCGTCTGGCAATCGGAGGGTCGGGGCCCTGCAGTCCACATGTCGAAGTGTTTTGGGGCAAGACAAGGAACCCTGAATTGCTGCACCACCGGCGTGTGAATGTGTGTGAATGTTTATGTGATGAGCAGGTGAAACCTTATGTGGCAGCCTCGGCCACCAGAATGTGTGTGAATATGAATGTGTGTGAATGGTTCCTGTAGTGTGTAAAAGCACTTTGAGTAGTCTTTAAGCTGTTTTTTTACATTTACATAACAAAATGTCAGCCTGTCTCCTGTATCTGTTTATACTAGCGCTGTCAAAATGAAGGCTATAATGGGCGCCTGGGTGGCTCGTCTGGTGTAGCGTGCGCCCATGTACAGAGGCTTAGTCCTCAACGCGGCGGTCGCGGGCTCGGTTCCGACCTGCGACCCTTTGCTGCATGTTGTTCCCCCTCTCTCTCTGCCCTTTTCACGTCTAGAGCTGTCCTGTCTATTAAAGGCCTAAAATGCCCCAAAAAAAACTTTTCAAAATGAAGGCGATAATAAGGAATCAACTCAAATTCCTTTGAACGCCTCTACATTTTATAACGTGCGATTAACACACGCGTTCTGTGATTTGGGCCTCGGGCCGCTCCGTGGTTTGGGAAATCAGGAAGTGATGCAGCAGTAACCAGGGGTTAAAGTGGGCCGGAACGATCCGGAACGACGGTGTTCCGGCAGCTTTGATTCATAAGTAAATTTATCTAATTGGCAGTTTCCTACATCACTGTTTACCATTTGTTTAAAATAACGCCAAATATCCATTCCAGTTTTTCATTTATTCACTCTCAGCAGCGCACCACAGCCCTATGTTCCCACATTTCTAAGAAATTTATTTTTCACTGAAAATTAGGCCCTATGTTCCCATATTTCTAAGATTCTTTTCAAAATTAGGCCCTATGTTCCCATATTTCCTTTTTCATGAATTTGTATCAGATTTTAACCCTCTAACCCTAACCCTAAAAGATGTTGTGGAAGGATAGGGCTTAAATTGAAGGGAAATGTAGGAACACAAGACCTAATTTTGAAAATGTCCTAGAAATGTGGGAACATAGGGCTGTGGGAATATAGGGCCTAATTTTAAGAAAAATCATAGAAATGTGGGAACATAGGGCTGTGGGACCATAGGGCTGTGGGAACATAGGGCTGACCTCAACAAGGCAAGTGTCTGTGGTGAGTTCACATGTCTGTAATAATAACAACAGGACAGGCGTCTGGTAAAGTCGGTTGAACAGGTGAAGATCACGTTGTCGGTAGCCTACCCGTTACAAACTCGGTAGTGATCACCACGTTAAAGGGCTGCAGCTCCGATGTTTTCAGCTGAGCTAGACCAGAGAATATTCAGTCAAACATATTGGTGTTGCTGTTCTGCCCTCATTGTTCTCCGTGAAGTTACCTGGAAGTGAATGTAGCCCCAGTGTGTTTTATGTGGAGTGACTTTCAGACTCTCTTTATATACAGTCTATGGTCGGACTCCAATGGGACCTTTTAAAGGACCTGGCTGAACTGCAGTGGAGGTATGTAACTACTACTACTAAAGAACATATACTCAAGTACTGTACTTAAGTACAAATGCTGACCTACTTGTACTTTACTTGAGTCTCTTCTTTTCATGCCACTTTTCTACTTCTACTCCGCTACATTTCAGAGAGAAATATTGTACTTTTTACTCCACTACATTCATCTGTTACAGCTTCAGTTACTAGTTACTTTACAAATTAAGATTTTTGCACACAAAACACATGTAGTTTATAAAATCTGATGTTTTATTATAAATTAAACTACCCAATAATATAAAGGCCTACATAACAGTTGAAATGATTGACCGATTAAAATCGTAGTTGATTGGCAGAACGGTTTGGATCGTTTCCAGTTTCTAAAATGTGAGCATTTTTCTGCATCGAGTACTTTTACTTTTACTGATGATACTTACATACTATTACTTGTAGTATCTGAAGATTTACAACAGATTTACAACTTTGCTCTATACTTTTCTGTTAGGAGCTAATATGGAATTTGCTCTCTGAAGATTTACGACTTTAACTTATGTCTCTGGTAGAGACTTATATGGGCTTTGTTCTATTCTGGCTCTTACCCCTCCACATAACTATGTCTTATGTTACACCATGCCAGAGCATATATACCATGTTTCAACAGCAGAATGTCAGAGTGACTATTTTCAGAATTGGGAAACTGTCCTCTCCAGATCTTCTGCAGGGTCTGTAATTGATGCTGAATTCTTTGATGTAATAACCCTTTTACAATCAAGAACAGCGTCAGCGGATTCCTCTCCATACATCATCACAGCATCGCTACTAAAGATACCACATACTCAAGTAACATTTTCAATGCAGGACTTTTACTTGTAACAGAGTATTTTTTGCAGTGGGTATTAGTACTTTTACTTACACTAAGGGATCTGAATACTTCTTGCACCACTGATATTAACTGACACACCTGAGACCTACAGTAGGTCAATAGATTGGGACACCTGATGGAGTCCTGGATGGGGCATACTAGGAACTGAGTGGACCTGTGAAGACATCTACAGTGTACTTCTGTGAACAGTACAGGCATGTTGCTATTGGTTTTATCTGTCTTGTCTTTTATGTGCATTAAGGATAGTCTACGGGCCCTATTTTAACGATCTAAGCGCACGGCGTGAAGCGCCTGGCGCAGGTGTGTTTAGGTCCAAATCCAATTTTGCTAGTTTGACGGTGGAAAAAAGGGTCCGTGTGCATGGTTCAAACGGGTTGTACTTAGTGTCTTCATTAATTTATAGGGGGGTTTTGGGCTTAACATGCAATAAACCAATCAGAGTGTCATCCCCCATTCCCTTTAAAAGCCAGGCGCGTTTGGACCTTGGCGCATTGCTATTCTGATGGCGGATTTGCACCGTAATATTTGTATTTATAATCTTCTGCATGTTTGTGTGCTGCTGTGCTTCCCTGTGTGTGTGTAACGAACATAGTGTGCGTGCTAGGGCTGGGACGATCGTCATCGACTATGTTAATGAATGTCACTAAATAAAATCAATAAATAAAAATCACGTGCAAATTAATTAATGTGATGCGGAACTAATGGAATGCGGTATGTAAACCTAATCTGTACCTCCGCCTTAGCTCTGAAGCTAGCCGAGCTCCTCCGCCTACATGACGGTCCAGTGAGTGAGTCAGAGATAGCAGCACGAAAGGACGAGTATGGCGAGTGGTGAGTTCCCCGCCGGCCTCTTTAAAATCGCAAGTTTGGCAAAACTTCGAGACTGTATGGCTGCAGCCTGGAGCCTCCCGTGTCATGTCCTCTTGTCTAATGCCGCCCCCGCCTCGAAAACTTCGGTCTTCGGGTCAGTTGCAGTAGTAGGCTACAGGCGAGAGAGTGGTGGGTAAGACGAGGACTGTGTGTCGGCGTTGTTCAGCAGTTGTTGGATTTGTGAGTGGAAATACATCTAACATGCTAACGCATATCCGACGCCATCACCCAGATGTGCCAATCACTGGAACGAGACAAAAAAACTGTCCAACTTCTCCTCCCTACAGTGCTTAACCAGCCTTTAGATACAAATAATTAAAGTTAAATTAAAGGGAAAAGTGCTTGGATGTTAAACAAGAACTTATTCATTATTTTACCTACTGTTAAAAAAAGCAAATACAGGCTACTCTTTTTGCTTTACTTAAAGTTTTTATTTCTGTATTCCTCCTGAAAGTGACTGTATTTTGTGGTTGGATTGATCGCCTACATCTGGCTTCAGGTTGCACTACAAATTAATTTTACTTGAACAGTGCAGTCTTAAACTAATTTACTAAACAGAGATTTGAACCTTATTGAAATTTGTTTTGTGTAAATTGTTAATAATTGAGCAATGGGTAAATAATCGCTAATTGAAAAATTAATCGTTAGATTAGTCGACTAATCGAAAAAATGATCGCTAGATTAATCGTTTAAAAAACAATCGTTTGGGACAGCCCTAGTGTGTGCGCTGTGCACGAGCCTAGGCGCATTTTACTAATGCGCTGTTAAAATAACAATGAAACGCTGCGTTATTGACTTTAGACCAGGTTTTTGTTGGTCAACGGCGCGATCACTTCCCGCTGCCTCAAGATAGCAATGCGCCAGCACACCCATGGGTGCACAGATGGGCGCAGGTGCATTTGCTGTTTAAATGGGTGCTGGACGGGAAACTGACAACTGCGTCGGTCGTAAACTAGCGAAGACACTTGCGTCGGGCTTTGCGCTGCGCCGGGTGCAAGATAGGGCCCTAGATGTTTTCACACTCACCTTGAATTGGCCTTAATAAAGTGTTTTTGAACTGAACTGAATTGAGGATCACAATATATATATAAAAAAAGTCCTCAGTATGTATTTACATGTGGCGGTAGTGAACAATGGTATCTGAGAGGCTGCAGTCAAAGTGATGTTCTTCTGCTGCAAAATGGAAAGCCTAAGATCTCTTACAGCCCTGACAAACAGTGCCTTATCAAGAGAACTGAACAGCAGGGGAAATGCACGTTGCATGATTTATATGAGAGCAAAACAAGAATAAAACATATTTGCACTGTGCACTGAAACAAATGAGGTTTCACTCTATATTGGGAAAATCAATACAATAACAGACTCTTCGCACCCTGCGTGCATGCGTAATAAGCACTACATCCTGCACTGTTACAGTACGCTCAGGATACAGCCGGCAAAAAGTTACAGATTATGATATCAGTAACCTTTTTTTTTTTTTTTTCTCTCTCGTTTTAAACTCCAATCTCGAGCCTCTCGTCTGGGATTTGGTTTGAAGAGTGGGGTGTTAAGTACTAAAACTACAGTTCAGAAGAGGCTTATGTTAAAAGAGTCATCCTGAGACACTCACCCACCGCCTTAAAAAGTGTGTGGTGGGGTGGAGGGCGGGGGGGAGACAGAGAACTGTGATGCTATCACCTCTCTCAACACCCATCCCCTCTGCACACACACACACACACACACCCATCCATCCCCACCTGCCTTCAACTTGCATGCACCTGTCACAGACTTATACAAATACTTATAGCTGCTGCCAGACGGGCAGGCAGGCAAACACCTCAGAGGGAGGACTGTGGGTGGGCAGGTGGGTAGGTGTGTTTGAAAAGAGAGAGAGAGAGACAGAGAAGAGTGGGGAGACAATCACAGAGAGTGACTCTAAGGCAGAGAAAGAAAATAAGTCAATGATAGAGAGAGAGAGAGAGAGAGAGAGAGAGAGAGAGAGAGATGGGGATAGAAAAGAGCGATTAGGTTGCAAAGCGGTAACATCCTCCGAGCGTTCCCCTATCAATGGGCGACAAAGCGGAGTGAAGCCCAGGTATTAGCCTTCCCTCTCTCTTCCTGTCTCCCCCACTCTCCCTCCCCCTCATTCTCCCTCCGCGTACCTCCTCTACCTGCCGCCGTCTATTTTAAGCCATTCCTTCAACGCGGCGTGTCAAACAAGCCTGAAATCCCTGCTAATACTAGTTACCTCTGAAACATTGATCTTACTGTTTGGCTTTTAGCTTAGACAAGTCCCCCACACCCCCATACCCCACCTCCCCCCCACGAGGGGAATAAAGTTAAGGAGAAAGAAAAAAAAAAAAAAAAAGGTGTTTTGACAGTGACTTTACATTTTGAGCTCATTAAATTCCGGGATCTGTCTCACTTCTACCTGGATCTTTTTTTTTTTTTCTCAGAGATAAGCCAAATTAATATGAACTCGCCAGGGCCGGGTTTTAAATGCTTTGTGTTATCCAAAGCCCTGCGCTCCATCTCCCTCTCTCCGCTCGCACACTCTCAAAGTTATCACGGGGCTCGTGATAGCCTTTAAACAAGCAAGGTGAAGTGCTTTAATTAAAACTAGCAGCGTTCCATGGGAAAAAGGGAAAGGGAAACGGAGAAGGGGTGAGACTTCATAATTCATCATACCAAAGGGGCTTTCCCACCGGTGGCTAAAGGAAGAGGAAGAGGAGCTAAACAGCTCTTAAGTAGAGGCATAAAAGATGGCCACTTTAAAAGAGACGCGCGGCTTCCCGTGCGCGGAGCACGCACCTCGGAGACAGAAAAATAAAGCCTTTTGATGTACGGCTGCTCACAGGACACAGGTATATTCTCCCTGCAGAAATCTAACATGTACAGTAGTGGAATGTAACTAAGTACATTTACTCAAGTAGTGTACTTAAGTAGAAATGTTGAGGAACTTGTACTTTACTTGAGTCTTTTCTTGTCATGCCACTTTCTACTTCTACTCCGCTACATTTCAGAGAGAAATATTGGACTTTTTACTCCACTACATTCATCTGTTACAGCTTTAGTTACTTTACACATTAAGATGTTTGCACACAAAACACATAATTTATGAAATATGATGTTTTATTATTATTAATGAAACTACCCGACAATATAACGGCCTACAAGTCCAGCTGAAATGATTACACCATTAAAGACTTGATTGACAGAAATGATTAGATCGTTTTACACTTTAATACTGTAAGTATATTTTTCTGATGATACTGACGTACTTTTACTTGAGTAGCATTTTCAATGCAGGACTTTTACTTGTAACAGAGTATTTTTTTTACAGTGTGGTATTAGTACTTTTGCTTAAAGTGCTCATATTACGCTTTTTGGCCTTTTCCCCCAAAGGGACTTACCATCTCCAACAGAAAACACTGTTCACAAACTGCTCCAAACTGTTCTGTTGTAGTCCAGCCTTTACTTCAGAGACACACACTCAGTACCGGAGTGGCGATCGGGAGAGTGGGCCGGTAGGGTTTTGAAGCCACGAGGGCCGGTCTGGTAATAGTTATACGTTGCAAGTTCTTAGCAACACCATCCAGCAGCCTTCTATTTCAATACAAACACAGGCTAATCAGAAAGCACTAACGAAGCACAGGTCACAACCATCGTCTAGGATTTTCAGAAATATAGAGGGATCAGTGAGCGGCCCCTCCCCAAATGGCATAGCCCTGGTCGGCCTATGACGTAATGCCGTCGAACACCTCTTTTTTTTCCTCGTCACGTTTGGAAGTCTATCGGTAACGTTAACAGACAGTGTGTGAGGTGGAGCTGAGAAGTTGTTCATTGTGTGTTGTTCATTCATTCACCCACCCCTCCCCCACCCCATGGGCCGGTGGTCTACGAAATTTCCCGGTCACGCTCGTCATTTTGTAACACCCGTTACAATGCTCGCCTAGCTGCTAGCGTGGCACGCCCTCATACTCTGCAACTGACTGGCTAGCTGTGCTTACCTAGTTACTGCGCATGTGCGACTCTGTAGCTAAAACAGAGAGCTCAACACACAGGGTGAAAAGAGGAGCTGCATCAATGTGCAGTACAACAAAAATATGGTGTTTTTTGTTTATGATTAAACCACATAAACCTAATCTGGTACAACCTCTAAATACAATTATGAACCTGAAAATGAGCATAATATGAGCAATTTAAGTAAATAATCTCAATACCTCCACCACTGCACATATGGCTGGTATCTCTCTAAAAGGTAGTGACACGAAATCAAGATTCAAAATGGGTCTGTGTGCTTCTTCTGATGTTAAGTGCAATGGTGCACTTAACATCAGGGACAGCCCCCTATGCAGGCCATGTAAATCAATCTGCGCTATATTGCTCTAAACTTTATGCAATATACCCTCAGCTTTCATTGCTTCTGTAATGCACATTTACATACTACACAAACATGCACGGGTAGCAGCATGTCCACACACACGCAGTACACACACACACACACACGTGCACACACGCGCGCACACACACACACACACACACACACTCACATTAGAAATCTATTGAGTGTATTTCTCCTTGCCAATGATTTTCTTTTCCCTGAGTCAAAGATAATACAGTTCCTTTTTTTCTTACTTCCTTACAATACATCTTTCAGTTCTGCCTTTTGCGTGCATGAAATTCATTTTCTAATGGAAATATTTGTTTTGTAAATCAAATATGTATTATGCACAGAATGCAAAGCACAAATTAAATTATGTTAATGAAATGAAAGAGATATGAAATGCATATTTCATGGACAAAACATAACCCTGCCGAACAGCCATTTCTTGATAAAATCTTTAAACACAATCTCATTCGGAGAAAGACATATTGCCATGGCAGATAGCACCTCATTAAAATGGTCTCCTTTAATATCAGTGCTTAGTATATATGGGATTGTAAATAACCACTGGGGAAGAGGAACCAATAATGAAATACTGTCTTTAATAGCTTGCCATTGATGTCAGCATAAAAAGTCTACTAGAGGAATATTGGAAATTGGGTGTGCACACACATATAGTCAAAAGCTGTAAATGATTGCATATTTAAATAGAGCTGACTAAGGAAAAGATGATATAGATATTAGTAATAGGCAGAAAATTATGCTGACCTTACATAATTCCACACACAAAAAAAAGCCCAGACTGTTTTAAATTTTATATTGGTTACACTTAATGAATAATAGATTCTGTAGCTGTTGTGCAGTCCATGATGTTAATAAAAGCCTAAGAATAGGAGCCCTGCTCTGCCCGGTCGACTAGCAAATGAACTAGACTGGCTTTTCAGCAGAAATAAATACAGCAATAAATACAAAAGGAGGGGGACTGGGTGATGGGGGGGTGAGGGCAAAGAAAACGAGAGAAAACGGGGAAGAGAGTGAAAGAGGAAAGATAGGGTAATAGATAGAGGGAGGAAGGTGTAAATAGACGGAGGGAAACATGGAGACGAGGCAGAGGAGAACAGTGAGGACTTTGCTGCAGCATGATGGAGGGTAGCTGAGGCTCGTAACTGGACTTCACCGAGGCTATACGTAGAGTTCAACAGTGTTTTTCCCCCATTCAATATCAATATACATCAATATAATGAACAAAAATGAACAATACTTTAAAATAATCTGCACAGTGTTATAAACATGACTTACTGCACGTGTGTCAAACTCAAGGCCCGGGGGCCAAATCCGGCCCCTTGCAAATTTTGATCCGGCCCGCATTTCAATTTACGTTCACAGCTAATTTTGGCCCGACTAGTTGTGCACCACACCAAAAAAACTGTTTTTCATACTGTATGCGACACTGCCGTGCAGAATTTGACCGATTTGCCGATTTTGAGACTCAGAATTCCCTGCAGAAGCAGAGAGTTTTTTAATATTTAGGCTGTGAAACAGGTTGTTGTGAGTCGGCTGGGTGGCAGCTGCTTTCAAAAATGTTGTTTGTTTTTCATGACTTGCTAAATTCTACAATGCCTGAGAAACTTTTGTGCTGACTTTTTTAGGGTTTTATGTCGACCAAACTGTATGGGAGAAAGCTATATGGGACATGCAATAATAACAAGTTAATTGACTTTTTTTGTTAAATAAAAGCATGTCAATAAACTCAACATGTCTGGCCCTTATTGTGATCGTCATTTCCAGTGTGGCCCTTAGTGAAATTGAGTTTGACACCCCTGACTTACTGGGAAGAACGCTAGGTGGGTCAATCCCTAGCTCAATGGTGTTTTAAGCCCCCAATGTCGACTTCAAAGCACCTAACCCTAACCTTAACCTTAACCCTAACCCTAATCCTAACCATTGCCTAATCCTAGTGCCTTCCAGGCATGGAAGGCACTAGGCACTATGTTGGGTTGGCTTAAAACACCAAACACCCAATCCCTATAAAAAGAACCAGGCACATTTTTTAAAAGGGGCAGAAAGCTAAACCAAAGTACACAAAGATACACTTCTGGCAAATGGCAAGTGGAAGCATTGGTGTTACACCTGGGAATGAGCCAGCCAGCTTCGGGATGAATCGTGACCATAAAACATTTGACGCGGCGCAAAATAACATTTTGAAAAAGGCAAACAAAGGCAAAGGTACAAGACTAGACTTCAGTGGTAACAGCTCGCTGTAGCCGTTAGCTGTTGCGCTTAGGATTAGTGTAATATTTCTCCATAAGATCGGGAATAAAACATATTCTTCTTAAAACAAAGTTTATATCATACGGAATTCTAGCTTCTACAGGAGCAGAAACCTTGGCATATAAATACAGTGATCTCGTTTTCCTGTTTTGATTCACTTATTTCAAATGTGCTTAATGCTAAATAAATGATGTTTTCTATCAAGTAAATGTAATCTATTTCTACCACAAGCTGACCTATTATCTTATTTTCACGGAGTGAATGGAACTTTCAAAATCAAAGAGAGAGTCATAGCCTAAACTTTAAATCACTTAAAAATGCATGTCTCCTTCAAAAACAATCCCTAGTGGGTGCCCATATATCTCAGTTGGTAGAGCGGACGCCCATATATAGAGGTTTACTCCTTGACGCAGCGGGCAGTGGGTTCGACTCTGACCTGCGGCCCTTTTCTGCATGTCCTTCTCCCTCTCTCTCCCCTTTCATGTCTCCAGCTGTCCTGTCAAAACTAAAGGCCTAAAATGCTTTAAAAAAATAATACATAGCACTCCGTAGGTTTTGTGGCCAAAACATTTAAAAGCCTTTATTTAACATGGCAATGTATTAAAAAAAGGCCAACGTGTTTCGACACATCTTCATCAGGATCATTGGCATCGCTGTCTGTTCTCTCCTCCCTCTCCTCTTTGTCATACCGTGCGTTCATGGACATCGGAAAAACGTTTTTCCGAGTGAAAACGTCATCATTCACGTAACGTCCTGTGGGAATCAGAGGTGGGAAACTCGGGCTGGATTTTGATAACCGAGTTCCCCAGTTGGTGACGCGTTGTTGACAACTGACGTTTGATGGAGGCGACTTTGGTTCACTGAACATATTTTAATGACAATAAACTGTTTATTGTGGACAAATGCCTCTGCCAAGAAACATACACAGACATAACATGTTTGAAATTATTCATAAATGGGCCTATGTATAAAAAAATAACATTATCCGTGTCTTTTCCCGTTCGTTGTCCTGCAGATAACACAAACAAACACCTGGCGATGTGCTGTTTGGATGCTCACATAACAAAACAGCAGAAAATATTTTGTTATTGTGGCCTCCATGTTTTCACACACCTGATGCTCTAGGCTACGGCCAACCGTTGGTGGCAGTCATGCAAAAAGTTGTTATGCCAAACGCCAATATAACAGAAGAAAAAGAACGCGCATCCCGACCATGTGAACGCTGCCAGTCGGAAAAACAACGTAACCAGGGGGGCGGTGCCTGTTATTCCGAGGTGGCATGAACGCAGCATTTTTCTATGGATATGTCACTTCCTGGTTTTTCTGACCAATAAGCTTACACATGGGTGGACAGTCACCTTTTCACTCAAGTTATTAGTGAAGTAGAGTACAGGTGGTGTGTAAGTCAATGCAGACTGTGGGTCTCATTCACCAATATCTTCCTAAGGTTTTTCTTAAATTTGTTCTAAAGAAAGTCCTTAAGAAAAGTCTACGTCTGATTCGTGACGTGTTCTGAAACAGCAGAATTGTTCACCGGTGTGTTCTTAGAATGATGAATCCCAATGTCTTCGTAAATTGAAAGCTCGTGCCCGTTGCTCCTGTTTAGCACAGGTAAACGCCCCCGTTAATTCCCATAAAAGGGCATGAGATGGCAGAGCCGTGTCGTGTGCACACTTAGATAAATGTCGAAAAAGACGTGGCAAAGACGGTGGAGGCCTCGACTCCAAAAGAAAGGAAAACTTTTAGTAATTCTACAGTGGAGGTACTGCTGAAAGAAGTTAGCGAAAAACGAGACATCATATTTAGTAGTGTCAGCAGTGGATCCAGAGCAGCAAATATAACCGATGCATGGACAACTGTTGAAGTATATAGGCCTAGCACAATTAATACACAATGCAATTGAAAGTGCTTTACTAATGAGCAGTAGTGTAAGTGTAGCGTGCATTTATTAGAACAAAGAAACGTATGTGTAAAATAATGAAAATAATTAGTTAAAAAATGATAAAGAAATATTCATATTTGAAATTAGAACAGATGAAAACGCTATAACTTATTTTGGGCAAACATGTCAGCTCTCAATTGTGCTTTAAGAGTGCTCTTGAGTGTACGTAGATTGTGTTCTTACCTAAGAACAAATCCCAAATGAGAAAACATTGGTGAATGCCAGAATCTTCGTGAAAGCTGCGTAAGTGGGGTTTAAGAACAAATTAGTTCTTAAGAACGATTGGGGAATGAGGCCCAATGACCCTGATGAAGACATGAGTCGAACCGCGATGGTAATACATATGTGCGATATGTAAAATAAAGTTTTTTAAATTTTTTGCACAAAGCTCACAGTGCGCTTTGGATTGTTTTGGAAGGAGACATGCATTTTTATACATTTTGGAATTGAGATCCGTTTCCACACCATGCAATGAGCCCTTCACATGAGAGATAAACTCAGTGCACCTGCACTATCCAAAGAGCAACCTGTGGTTGAATACAAGAAAAACCAAGCAGCGCTGCATTCAAAATAATATATATGTTTGGTTTGTAAAAGATAAAAAAGGGGGAAAAAGTCTCTATCATTTTTTTTTGCAGCAAAGGTATTCCAACATCTAAGCATTTGGTAAGTGTGTTGTAGCAAACACAGCAAATCAGGACATATGGAAAATGTGAAGCTCTAAAAGATTAATGCCAGGGTGGGTGCCATAGTGATTTCGAAGACCTTTTATCCTAAATAAAATCCCAGACACACAAGGATTCTGTCTCTAAACACACACACACACACACACACACACACACACACACACACACACACACACACACACACACACACACACACACACACACACACCTGGTTTTTGAATCTATGTTGTAACAAGGGCATGCATGGCTATTTCTAAACACCTTTCAATGTCACTGGAGTGCTTCATCCAGTAAAAAATAATCAGATTAACACTTTTTAATTGTGTTTTAGATAATTGTCATTCTGTTCCTCTCTTCATTCACAAAGGGGAGGCGTGTGCGACACACACGGGCAGAGACAGGGAGACATGGGAGGGGAAGGAAAGGCGAGCGTGGGATAACGGTGTAAGAGAAAAGGGATGAGAGAGAGAGATAGAGAAGTCAAAGAGATGGGCGAGGCACTGAGAGATAATAGTGTACTGTACCGACTGCACAAGGACCAGAATTCATTTGGATTTTTGTTTCCATTTGTGGTGTTTGTGGCACCCGTTGCTGAACTATTCCTGCACTGCATTTCCCAGAAATCACTTGTCAATCAAATCATTCCAGCGCTTCAGTAGATTTACTCACTAACGTTGTTGTGGAAACACAATAAGCATGGAAACTAAATGCACACTTCCTGCATTACTGCATTACTTCAAATACTAAGTTACTCCTCTAGTAAACTAGTATTCACATGAAATAAAACAATAAAATATTGAGACCATTCAGCAAGGCACTCTGGGTAACATTCAACACACAAACTGGTTGCTATGGACTCATCACTAGGCTTCGTCCACTTCGCCGTTTAAACTAAGTAGAATAAACGTAAATCCAAATCTACACAAAGCCCTAAAATCAATTATTAAGCTGACATCAAATGTGGCATTTAGGAAACCTTTATTGCAACCTTGGCACGGTAAGATGTCCAGACTAGTGCAACAGTCATTTTAATTTTTTACGTCCTGCTGCTCCCATTGTCAGCCAGGAAATATTTTTTTTACTAAAGCAGTATATGAAATGTGAGATGTATTATGTGAGATATGAGATGTATTACCTACCACCATTTAGTTGTTTTGTGTTATTTAAGATATTTATCAAATATCTGGTCATGTCAGGCTTAATTATTCCACTCATTTTTTAAACAATGCAATTATCCGTTTCAGCCACCAGGGGGGCAGCTCCCCCTGCCCCACAGCAAACTCAAGGGTCAGACCCATCTGGTAGCGAAGGAGGGCCGAGACTAAGAGCTACATGGAAAAATATGCACCAAACAAGCCACTTTGAAATGTTGCTGTTTCATGAATACAAAAGTTGGGTGACCCCCCCCCTCTGGACTGAAAAATGTTGGATGACCCTCCCCTCAACAAAGAATAAAAAGACATGACCCTCCCCTATTTTACTCCGGTGGTCCATTCCATAAATACCGAACCTTAGCTAAAATGCCAGTTGTGGGGGCATGTTCTAAAGAGTGCCTTTGTGCCTCTTAACAGACACAAAATGCAATTAAAATGTCTGTACAACATGAACAGGGCCCTTATGTGACAGCAAGATGCATTTTCAACTCAGACATTGTGAAGAAACCGTTTACATTCAGAGTTTGTACTGTCACCTACCTCGTCTCAATTCTGCCGGTAGCTAGCTCGGCCTGCTAGCTGCACAGCGGCGATATCTTCCTATCAACAGTACTCGGTGACATCTAGCGATCAAGATTCAGGTAAAAATCGGCCGGAGTTCTCCTTTAAAGGAAGTAAGAATGTTAAAATGAGTTAACCTGACTAACTAAAACTGTTGGGGGGATGGATCCCTGTACTATAAAAGCTCACATGGCTAATTCCTCAGCACTAATAAATAAATTATACAATAAATAATTCCAGTTTTTTCTACTTACATTTTTTCAATCAGTTTTAAGATACTGTAAAACAAAACTTAACACTTTCTGCGGCTGTTTTACATTAAGAACTTAGAAGCAAAGTTACAGTGCCTACTGTAACTTTTGAGCCACTGTGAGGCGTTCAATGTGAAATATCTGTGCAGGAGTAATTGGGTTTTATTCACAGTACTTCAACATCGAAGGAAAAAAAGAAAAAGTAGGACTGCAGTACAATATTGCAGTATTTCCCTTCATAATGTGCAGTTTTAATATTAATAACGTGTTTAAGGGGCGGCCTCTAGCTCACCCAGTAAGAGCGTTCGCCCCATGTTGGCTGAGTCCTGCAGTGGCGCGGGTTTGGGTCCGACCCGCTGCCCTTTGCTGCGTGTCATCCCCCCATCTCTCTCCCCCTTTCCAGTCTATCCACTGTCAATAAAGGGAAAAGCCCCCCAAAAAATAACCTTAAAAAAAAAAAATGTGTTTACAGCAGACATCTTTAAATGTAAGGTGTACTAAAAAAATAATCAAAAATCATATGTAAGGTTTTTAAAATCCATTCTTTTCCAGAGAATCCATATTTTTATTTATTTTTACACAAATGATTCACCGAAATGTTTTCTATTTATAATATGAAATAACATGAAAGCAGAAAATCCATGTTATGTACTTCTTTACAAATGAAATACATGTCAGACTGACATATTATGTGCATTCTTCTTAGAAAACAATTAGTCTCATGATGTATTGTCTCTAGAAGTGTATTATTCAACTTTTGTTTTTGTTGACCCTCCTGTTGTCTTCGGGTCAAATTTGACCCATTTTCAAAAAGTTTCTATTTCAATCAGGAGAGACTTGTTTGCAGATATGCAAAAGGTTTAATGTACAAGAGCATGTAGCTGTACAGAGTATTGGAGATTGAACTCCATCGTTATATTAATACATTTAATATAGGGGTAGGGAACCATGCTGTAACCCCCCGATGGAATCCAGACACCGGTGGTGGCGGAGAAGGGCCGGAAGACCAGACCAAGGAGGCACTGGTATGACAGGAGGTGGAAGGAGAGGAGGAGGGATGAACGCCTTTCCTGAAATGACAGCTGATAGCACAGGGAGAAAGCAGATTTTAAAGCAGTTTTTAAAGCAGTTTTGTGACGCTGCGATTGGCCTATGGAATCCGTGCCCGATTCTGATTGGCTTATCAGAAAGGTGAAAGCCTCCAGCCCTGATTCGCTTTAGGGAAGAGAACTGATTATTGTTAGGTCTTCCTAAAAGAATTTGCGCTGAGCTACATATCAAACATTTTGGTTTTCTTCCAATCAAATTGCCAAAAAATAGTAATGTGGATGGTTCCATACAACCATGCACAAGTAAAATAAATGATCATTTCACTACTCTCATTGAATTTGGGTGTTTTATTCAATTTTATAATATTTGAAAGAAAAAGATAAAAAAAAAAAAACGTTAAAAAAGTGACAAAAACAAATTGGAAATAAATCTTCAGAAAATGCCAAAAAAAAGGCAACAGAAACGTGGCAAAAACACGGGCCAAAACACTGTAAAAAAAAAGTTTTCATTTTAAATTTGGACCCAGAAAAACAAAAGAAGCATGGTCGATGGGAAGACAACACAAGGGTTGAAGAAGGAAAAGAAAAATCCCAATGCTATCGAATCGCAGTACTTCTAGATACAACACAAATCCAATCGGCACCCACGCATCGTGAACGAATCGAATCGGGACAAAAGCATATCATCCCAGCCCTACTATAAATGTAATCCAGATACAAAACAAGTTCTTCCTGGATATGAAAAGCCACTGAGAGACTGCGGGGAGGAAATGAAGAGGGTCTCTGGGTCCATGCAGAGTCTGTATCTGGTGGATAAGAAATCGCCACAGGAGAACGAGGAGGAGGAGGTTTGTCGGAGAGTCAGTAGGGAGGAAGGTTCGTGGAAGAGCAGGCCGATTCTTGACAGGAGGTCACCACACTCAATCACTTCATATCAACCTCACATTACACACCTAATTTACCTCCCACTCCTCCTTTCCCCCCATTGCCCCTGAATGTCCCCTTTTCTCCTTACCCCCGCTGATTTCTCTTCCTCCCCTCACTCTTCTCTCCTCCCTCCTCTTTTCACTTCCTCCTCTCCTTCACGTCTTTTTGGTAGGACTGCCCTGAAAGTGGAAAGTTCAGGTGGCTTTGCATTCTGCTCTTAAGAGCAACATTTTTCTTTTTGGTGCTTGACTCTTGCCTAAAATGAGCTTATGGGCATTCATTTCACTTGACATGTTTTTGAGACAGTGATTGGCCTTTCAATAGGTCTCCATCCACCTCTTTTACTGTAATGCGAATTTTCAATTGGCGCGAGAAGAAATGAGTGCAAAGAGCATCATTTTGAAAAATTCTTGAAATATCACAGAAGAAGTTTTTATGTTTGCTGTTGTAGAAAAGTTGGTGTATCGCTAGAAGTAAAATGTGACAAAGTGCATTGGAGATAAAGATTTAGTGAATAAATAATGATGTAGGCCTACCTGCATTTGCAGTGTTTCCCACAGAATTAGACCGGGGGGTGGGGACACGGATCGTAGCCACTGACACCGTCACTCCAAGTCGGGTTATTTGACCCATCTACCACCCAACCTGCCTGCATACGCAGATTTTCAGTCTTTCATACTACTCGCAACCATTGTGTCTCTTAATACTACGTCATCTTACAGCGCCGCAGCCGAGCTGCTGCTATGCCCGGTGCGTTCCATTCAGACTCTAAAGGGTGATCGCGTCAGTATCTGACTCTGAGAAACACTGACCAAGAGTCAGTATTAGAAGAGATGTCAATGAGAACGGGTTGGGTTGTGATCGTTTCATGTATTTCTGTGAGATCAGGCTGATGCAGGGTTACCCCAAGAAAAGCTGTTTAGCCCGGTGGCAAGTAGTCTTTTTTTTTTACCAGGGCCCGTTTGGGGCCAGTCCCAGAGCATTAATGTAGAGCCCAATTGTTTCTGTGATAACAGAGTCATGGACGGAATCGTGAAATTGAGAATTCAAAAAAGCTATAAGACAGATTCCATAGGGCCCTCTATTAAAGCTATAGTGCGTAGTTTCTGTCTCCCCCATGAGGAATTCTAAGTAACGACAACAACACTGTCGGCACGTCCGCATGATACAAGCGTTACGTGATCGCACAGCGCCCCCACCCGTCCTCCTCGCAGTTGATAGTAACCAAGGAGGACACGGAGGATTAAAAAAAACACGATGGACTCTTCAGAAGAGGTCATTATCTTCACTCGAGTTTCTGCGTGCGAAAGTCCCCGGACGACACAATCTCCTGAACATAGCCATACTGACAAATACAGAGAGTTGTGTGGAGCTGATAGTCTTCATCAGCTTTGTAGCAACTCATTAAAGGACATTCATTAATATCAAAAAGTTAGGCACTAAAGCTTTAAGTCAGTGCTAAAAGCTAACTGGAAATTTGAAAATATGACTAAGTCGAAGTTTCCCACCGATCCACCCCACTGTAACTGTAGTTTAAAAAAAACGTACAAAATGGCTTAGTCCTGGTGGGGGACAACTCAGGCCTGGTGGGCCACTTGGCTTGCATTACACTGGGGGAAAGCCTGTGATGATATCATGTATGTAGCCATCAAAGTGCATATTATAGGCCCATATACATGGTTTGTGTATTAAAAGTTCGCTTAAAAAAGTCAGGTGGAGACTTTCCAAACATCTCATTAACAGAGTTAGCTTTAATTAGATAGATAGCCACAGCTTCTTTAATCTTCTAGCAAGTTGTCAAATGACAGCCATCAGCGACAAAAGCCTGCTTTTGTTTACTTAGGAGTGTAATCATAGACCAATTTCTTAAAAATAGCTATGAATATTGAGTGGTGAATCTGCCTCTGTTATCATTTTAGACTGCACATGTGCCATGCTAGAATGGAAAGCTTGGCAGGCAAAAGTAAATAAGGGGAATGGGGCACAACTGGGTCAAGTCTCTGCTACAGTACTTCATTATTAGGCCCAATTAATATCTTTACATAATGGATAATGCTGCTACTCGTAGTTTTTTTTTCTCTCGCATTCAAAAGATTTCAGCTCAGCAATAAAATATGAAAAACTGCAGGATAATCAGAAGGGTAACTTCCAACACTTTTTTTTGGCTTTTACTCTTCATGTATAGTAATTACACATATGTTAGGCAGGTTTATTTCACATTTGCCGCTTGCTAATATGCATTTTATGCTTTGTTTGGCTTCTCTGTGTTATATTCTATATTGATCCATGCTATGTTACTTCATTTTGTTTGTGATTGATTTTCTGTTGTCCTGAGAGACACGCCGGTGTTAAAAAGTCTGTCATCAGAGTTCCAAGGATTTTATGTTTCAAACACTGTGCTAAGGTGTCAGTTAAAAATGTAATGAATGGATTTGCAGGACATTTTGTTAAAAGGCTGGCCAAGGAACAAGGAAAAACTTCACTGCAGTGGATATGGCTCCTCACTGATTTGATGAAAGAGCACAATCAAACTTGAGAGGAGGCGAACCCTCTATTATTGGCCAACACGGTGACACTGGAGAGCTCCCTGTATTAGATATTAACACAACGCCATATTTTTGCCAATGGAAGAAGGGCAGCCATATTAACTACTGAGCTAATGCACACCAGACTGACCATTTGGTGTTGTAAATTTAACCTGCCTCTCTTAGTTATGCTATTATAATTTTAGACTGCCGGGGAAGTTCCTTCCTTCCTGTGACACAATGAGCTGCTCTCTCATCTCTCTTTTCATTTGTTTCCTTTTGTGTGCATCCTTGTCCCAGAAATGCTTGTTACTGTCGCTGTGGACCTGCTACACCCTGCTACACTCTGCGATTCCCTCCAGTGTCCGGCTGCGTCGTGCTGTGTCCTGCCACGTCCACTGCGTCCACCCATGCTCTGCTGTGCCACACTACACCCGGTAACGCCCTGCTGTGCCCTACTATGACATGAACTACTATAACTACCATTGTAGTCACTGTTCCATTATCTTTATTATGATTATTATTGTCACTGTTCATCACAACCCCCGACCGGCCCCGTCAGACACCGCCTACCAAGAGTCTGGGTTCTGCCGAGGTTTCTTCCTAAAAGGGATTTTTTCCTCGCCACTGTCGCAATAGCCACTGCTAATGCTTGCTCTTGAGGGAATTACTGTATTGAATTGAAATAATATGCTGAAGTACCGTAAAGTGGCCAGGTGTTTTTTTTTTATCAAAACAACATCAGAAAAGAGAAGGCATGGAGTTTAATTGCAGGAGTGGAAGGTAGTTACTAGCTTAATAAACATGCGATTGTTCTGTAAAGTACTTGTAGAGACAATAAAATCTGTGAGTCGGGCAGCAAGACGCTCCGCTTCTGAGGCGCTACCGATGTGGTATGGCACGTAGCGGCCGACGGAACAAAACCGGAACGCAGCCGGAACGCTGCACAGAGGCGCCCACTGGAAAATCTGGGGTTTGGCGGTGTGGAAAAACAACTTGGTGCTACATGGTGAAATATCGGCCTACGGTGAGGGAAAAATCACTCTCCTATCTCTGATCCATGCTCCCTCTTAACACAAACCATTGTCCCCATGAGTCCTCTCTTCCTCCACACTGAGTATTGGAAACTTGGTAAATGTAGACAAAGGCCATATTGTGATGAGTTGACGCATCATTTCTGAGTGGAGGACAAGAGAGGAAGGAACAATGGCACAATGAATTCCCATTTTACTCAAAAAGACGAGAAAGTTCTAGGGGGAAAAAGATGTTCAAATTTAAAAATGGGACACCGCATATAGGCAATTAACACCATTCTTCTACTTTCCCTTTGAATCCTTGAAGAAAATACTGTTGAAGAAGAGGATACCAACGGTAAATTTGGTGGTAGAGAGAGGTGACCTTGTTAGGTAATTAACATCTTATTCGGAGTTTAATTAGACAAACTAAATCAATTCAACCTAAGTATGAAAGGAGGGCGCCTCTGAAAACCGGGAAGGGAGAAGGAAGGTAGATTGTGTTTTAATTGTATGAAAGCATTAAAAATGCACCTGTTCGCCAGCAAATTGCCTCACTCATGGAAATCCACAGGGAGATGCAGCCCCTATTCAAAATAGCATCAAGTTGTTAAGATAGCTATTTATGTGCTTGGGTACATGGAAAAGGAAAAACAGAGGTGTGGGGGGGGGAATCCAAATTATGTTCCTTGTTGTTCACAGTCCCCCTTGTTAAGGATTCTAAACAATGCCTGAGAAACTTTTTAGATTTAGCGCTTTGTGTCTCTGTTGGCTTGTCTCCGCCAGCCAAAACCCTGTCTTAACCCCCTTTGGTGTGCAGCGAACAAACTCAACCTCCCCACAATCATTTCCTTGATGTTTTCATCTTCTCTTTTTTTCCCCCATCTTTTCTTCTCCCTCTCCTCTCTTCTCTTGAATCCCTGAGCTAGTGCTTTATTTGCATCTGGTCCAAAAATAAATAAAAAAACGGATGTGTTGAATGACAGGCCAGTGACAGGAGACTGTATCTGAATCACAGATTCATCAGAAATTTAATTGAGATTGGGTGCAGAGGTCATGAAGTTAATGTAGCAGGGAAGGGCTGGCCTCGTAACCATGATTGATAGCATGACACCAGCCGCACTTTCACATGTGTGCGTGCCTTGTTTTGGAGTATCTGTGTGTGCCATGTGTGCTGCTGGATGACACGTTGCGTAGTGTAGTGGATGATCTCTGCCGCCGCCACAGTCGTTACCTCGATTATATTTACTGGTCAGTAGAAATGTAACGATACACTCATCTCCCAGTTTGATTCACGATTGATGTGTCCTCTCATTAAAATAAATAACAAAAAATGTAATAAAATAATAAAGATTAGAGAACGGTTTGTTTATTGCTAAGGCCGCATGGTCTAATTTAAAGGTCCCATGGCATGAAAATTTCACTTTATGAGGATTTTTAACATTAATATGAGTTCCCCTAGCCTGCCTATTGTCCCACAGTGGCTAGAAATGGCGATAGGTGTAAACCGTGCCCTGGGTATCCTGCTCTGCCTTTGAGAAAATGAAAGCTCAGATGGGCCAATCTGGAATCTTCCCTATAGGTCGTCATAAGAGGAAAGGTTACCTCCCCTTTCTCTGCTTTGCCCAGCGAGAGAATTTGGCCCGCCCATGAGAAAGAGAGAGACATCATGGCTTGCAAACAAGCGAAGCATGGCAGTTGGTCAAGGCCATACCCCCACCCTCCACCTTGCCCCGCCTCTCTCCTCCTCAATAGCATTTAAAGCTACAGACACAGGAATGGCACGTCCTAAGGAAAGCTCATTGTGGGACTGGCTCTAGTGGCTGTAATTCTGCACCAAGGCTGAATTTCCTGGAAGAAACTTCAGATACAGTATTAGCGGACCACTAAGGCCCCAACAACTCTGACTATGGCTGTAGCCACAGTGTGGTGCAGCTAGTCTCCTCTGTGTCTTTAGCTGCAGACTGTCGGACGTCCCATTGCTGGAATCCTTTCCAGGGAAATACAATCACACCTTACGTTTAGCTGTCAGTATTTTAACCGTGTTACTAGCTTAAGGCAGGCTAACGTTACCTGCTGTGAAATGTAGCGTCACGCCCTAGGTCGTTAAACAAATTGACTCACGATTAGTTTTTCATCTCAACCGGTTGTAATCTTCACACATTTATATTGATTTAACCGTTTCGCGATGCATCGTTACATCCCTACTGGTCAGTGCAGAGTTTTACAGTTGGAACATTTCCATTAAAATATTGCAGTTATATCTGATAAAGTTGTTTTTGTGCTTTAGAGTTGTATTTGTTTTGGTTTGTGTGTTAAATTGCACAATGAGGCAATCAAACGGCGTACTTTTGATTTCAAATAAACTTTGTGTTCCCTGTGCTGTTTGTGAGATATAAACGTATCAAGAGGAACCTACTTTGTGAGCTTCTGCCAACCATAGATAATTACACTACATGGATGGAGGCTAAGAGTGAAGTGGGAGTGTTTTTACAAAATAATGTCTGTTATTAAAGTAAATCTCAAAGTTGTACTCCTGCAATTTTATTATTGCACTTCCATTAAGTGAAAGAGACAGATTTTTGAAAGGAATGATTAAAATCTAAGCAACAGAGGCGAGGCATCCCTCCCTGCTTCCGAAATGACCACTTCTTTCAAACCCCATAAATGTAATTTAGCTTTCTGTTAATTGTTCTCTGCAGTCCAAGTCAAGATGAGAGAGGTTATCTTCCAAGACATTTTCAAAAGCTCCCTATACAACTGTTTCCAGAGACTGTGGAATACTCTATACTAATACTACTGACAAGTCCACTGAACTTTGTTTGTAAAATCGGTGGTGTTTCTTTAACTCAAGGTCCACTTACTAGCTTTTTTGTGGTGCTTTAAACCACATCTCAAAGACGAAACAAAACGTTTGGAGAGTATGCCATCTGCAGTTGAAATCTCTGGGAATAAGCTAAGTGGACATTGAGTTAGGATTTTTTTTTTTTTTCTTTTTGCCAAAACATATATGATGTAAAAACTCCCGCTCCAACTGATTTAGGTGTGGTCCTATTTGTTTTAACCTTCCCCCCCCATTTATTCTCACGTTGGGTCTAAGGTTGGGGGCGGTCGTTTTTTTTGTTTCAGTTTCTTCTTAATTTATTTTAAATTAAATTATTATTATTCACTTTATTCATTTGTAGTTCAAGTTTTTGATTGCATTATGTGTTGTTCAAAAAAAAGCTCACGGATATTTAAAGGCTTCTTAAGGCCAAAAAGCGTCAGGAGTTTTGTCAGTCTATTAATTTAAAATAAAAATAACCCAAATCATCAAGACATGTGATTCTTTGGCTGTTTTACCAGTGGAGACCTGAATTTGTTTGGAGGAAGCACACCATTTGAGACTATTGGGGTGATTAAAGGGGGACTGCCCATTTCTCCGACACTCCATTGTTCCGACCTCTCAATAACCCGAAAAATTCCCTTTAGTCCTACAGCCCACTAGTCCGACGTCCTTTTGGTGGCGAAATTACGAATCCCACTATGGCCACGCCAAGACCCGCCCTACGAAGCAGCTCGATTGGTTGGGGTTAGGCATTTGACCTCGAGTGGTTAAGGTTAGGATAGCCGATTGGTCAGGGGATAGGACCTGTACAAATGGGGTTAGGTTACCTTGCGTAAGCATGGACACGTCGGACTAGCGCGCTGTAGGACCAAAGGGAATTTTTCGGGTTATTGAGAGGTTGGAACAATGGAGCGCCGGAGAAATGACATGGCACCGATTAAAGGACACAACAAATATGTTGATTTGATTTATGTACTTTTTATTTTACGAAAGAGCTAATAGGGAGTTAGTGTTAGTGCATGCATGAGTCATCAACTGGAAGTTACAGTTTCCTCTTTGTCAGATTTACCGCCATAACTATGCATCCTGAACAAACTTGAGGCTCACCACTGAGCGTGTCTTCATTAGCCAATCACTTCGGAGCGCTCAGCTTAATACCACAGGATCAGGAAGAAAGAACCTGTTTTTCTTTCAGCTGAATGCAGATAAGGACAATAAGATTAGTAGATGCAGAGAGCGTATTGTTATTATTATAGTTATAAAGATTTTTGCACACAGAACCTATAGGCCTACAAGTCCAGCTGAAATGATCAGGTGATTAAATACTTAGTCGATTGACAAGACTTTTTGGGTCGTTTCCAGTTTCTGGAGGATTTTTCTGCATTGAGTACTTTTACTTTTAATACTGGAAGTACATGTTCCTGATGATGCTTAAATTCTTTTACTTAAGTAACATTTTCAATGCAGGACTTTAGCTTGTAACAGAGTATTTTTACAGTGTGGTATTAGTACTTTTACTGAAGCAAAGTGTTAGGGTGAGCAGTGTACCCTTTCAACCCGTTCTCACTCCAAACGTTTGGACAGTGGCTGTCAGCGTCTGAAGCAACGAAGAAAGCACCCTTCAGCGTGTTTGTATAATGTACCTGGGGAGAGCAGCAGCTACACAGGGTTTAGCGGGTAGATGAAATTCCACGTAGGGAGGCTGGTTCATCACGTTTTTCCCACGCGTCACGGAAAAGTAAAGCCACCTACGACCTTTTCCTGAACCCAACCGTCCCGTTATTCCCGCGAGTCACGGAAACCCACCCACAACCTTTTCCTAAACTCAATGTCCCATTATTCCCGTGAGTCACGGACCTATTCCTTAACATAACTGCGTCAAAAGGGACGCCAATAGTCCCAAGCGCGTTTAGTTAAAGCGCGTTATACGACGCTAAAGGAGACTTTTAGCATCAATAACAACGACAAAAGCACCTGACCAAGCATCCGTATTTTACGAGATGGGAGTGATAATCTGTTGGCCAGACGGGGCTTGTCGCTTGTGTGGAGCTGCTGACGGAGCTAGCTGAGGTCGCGGTTTAAGGTAAGCCCTCAACCCACTGCCAGCCAGCCTTTCCTTAACTAGCACACTTTATGTTAGGGAATGAATTGTTAGCCTAAACATCTTATGAGTCGTTTGGAGACGCTCCTGTAACACAAAGGATCTGAATACTTCTTCCACCGCTGATCTGGCTTGATAATCGATTCAAAGATCCACGATCCAGTATTATCAATGCAAAGTGAAAATATGGATACATAGTCTGTAAGATGCCCCTTTATTTTAGATCCCCATTTCATATTTATTTTTTTCATTAAAATGGCTGGAAGAACTCGGTAATAACTCTGACAAATCATATTTCAGTTGCTTTTTTCAGTTGATATAAATAAAACTATCTCATATCGGTCGCAGGCCCCTGAATCGAAATCGCATCGTGACAGACTTAAAGATATCAGCAAATATCATATCATTGTCCAAAGAATCAAATTAATATTGTATCGTGATTTAATAATAATAATAATACATTTTATTTAGGGGCGCCTTTCTTGATACTCAAGTACACCTCACATGAACAAATAGTAAAAAGATAGAAACAGATGCAAAACAAAGACCACACAGAATTACAAACCGATGAACAACAACATAGAAATAGGTATGAATAGGTAGGTTTTTATTGACACCCCTGGTTGTAGTAGTAGTAGTAGTAGTAGTAGTAGTAGTAGTAGTAGTAGTAGTAGTTGTGGTCGGAGCCTGCTGCTGGTCTCCTACCACCAAATGGCATGCAGTAGGTACTGAGAATGCACTTGCACAACTGTAATTGGCCACAATTGCTGCTCTAATAACGCAGCCCTCACCTCGTGGCCCTCTCGAGGACAGCCTTTTCTCTGCTTTTCAAAAAAAAAAAAAAGAAAAGGGACGACCACAAAGCTAAGAGAGAGCAGGGGAAGAGACAGACAGAGACAGGAAAATAAAGAGAGGCCAGGCCACCATGAAAAGAGCCAGCGAACAAAACCACTCCACCTTGCATGAGACGAGCTCCGATTGGCAGCGCTTCATCCGGCCTCAATTATACAGACTAATTAGAGTTTTACAATTTTCTTGTTTGAAGTAAAAGAAACGACAATGGAGGTCATGTGAAAAGCTCTAATGCAGAGCGTTATGGCGTAAAAAATCCAAGACCTTAATCCAACGCTACCATGTGCCCTCTATGATAACATAGAAGAAAGAGTGTAAAGAGCAGAAGACGATATAGTGGCAAAAAAAAAAATAGTAAAACCTAAATTATGTCGTCCTCTACTCCATCCCTCCTTCCTGTGCTCCTTTCCTCCCTCCATCCTTGCTTTCCTCTTTTTTTATTTCCAGCCTTTTTTTTTTTATTCTATGCCATCTGGCCCTCTCATCTTCCACTGTAAAAAAAAAAAGAAAACTAATTCATGTTCCGAGTCATCTGCATGATGAACAGTGCAGGTCCAGGTGCTACTGGTGTAAAAAAGGAAAGAGAAAGAGAGGGAGGGATTGCGAGAGACAGAGACAGATAGAAAGAGAAAGACAGAGTCAGAGAAAAGCTAAATTACATATGTATACTCATTATGTATGTAAGCCTATATAAACAAGGGCTCATTTTATAGGATGGTCTTGTATTGTTTAAGTCTTATTACGATACTCACATGCCCATATGTACATTGAGATAATTATTGGTCTATGTAATCATTCCTCCTGTTCAAACTGGCCATAAGCAGATCCCTTTCTAATGTGACTACGCTGTAAAAGATGGGGAACAAAAATGCATTTTGGGGCCTCTTGGCCAACCATGTAAACAGCCCGCCACAGACCTTTGTTGCTGTCATGCCACCTCTTTCTCACCCTCATTTCCTATCATATAATGAGGGAAAAGATACCCAAAAGATATGTTAAAAATGCTTTCAGCCAAAGCTAAAATTAGCCTTAACCCAATATATGTGACTCCTGCAGTCCGTACACTTACAAATGTTATTTTTTTTAACAGTTATCCTGCAGCAGTTTGGATCTTCCATGGTATTTTTGTAACCACACTGGTGCTTACTGTGTGCCTGGGATGAGAACATGTTTCCGGGGCGGAAACCACTTAAATCCAGTGGATTCCACGAACTGAAATTACTGTAAATTGTGTCTTTTCTGTTATAGTATATATCTGTATATCTGTTCTGCGAACCATGTCTTGTGCTCTCTTTTAAAGTGCTCATATTATGCTCATTTTCATGTTCATAATTGTATTTAGAGGTTATATCAGAATAAGTTTACATGGTTTAATTTAAAAAAAAAAGTTGTTGTACTGCACATTGCTGCAGCTCCTCTTTTCACCCTGTGTGTTGAGCTCTCTGTTTCAGCTACAGAGTGAGGCATCTAACTACTATTCCAACTTTGTTGGGAGTCGCACATGCGCAGTAGCTAGGTAAGGACTACTAGCCAGTCAGAAGCAGAGTATGAGGGCGTGCTACGCTAGCAGCTAGGCGAGCATTATAACATGTTAAAAAGTTACGCACGTTCATCACGGAAGTAAAGGCTGGACGTGAACGTGTTCATATCCACCGGGTCGCCGGCGGTTACGTGATTTGGACCCATTTCACTTTAAGCATTTCATCACAAAAGTTCAAAATGTGTGTCAATATGTACATGTTACACATCGCCAGATCGTTGGAATTCTCCAAAATTAAATCGTTTAGTTCATTTTACTGAAATCATGAGCACCAAAGCATGATTCATAACCTTAGTGCTCATGCCAATGAACAAAAGAGATGAGAAATCATGACGATTCCGGTTACATGCTGCCAGTCCGCCACGCCGACATGTTTCTATTCCGACATGCTGCTATTCCCTAACCCTAACCCCTAACCCTAATGGAAACAAAAATTGTGTGGTGTGAGTGGTGGGACGTTTGAAAACAATGGAAGTGCCGCCACTCCGACAATTAGACGTCAATGTCGGAGTGGGGGTATGTCGGAATGGATGGCAGAACTCGACGATTCCCTACCTGTGAGCTGGTCCTGAACGCTGGGTCCATTCCTGGCTTAGGCTATTCATATTCCTTTAGTCTGTAAAGTGTCCACAGATCAAAAGAATCAAGAGTTTTTCCATTAAAATGAATCTAATTTCTGAATACTCTCCTGTAGAGTCCATTGCTAACGGCTAACTGTTGCTAACTTTGTTTGCCGAACTTGTTCAGTCTGAAAGAATATTTTCTCCTCTTCCTGCACCGTGTTGCTGGGTATGCTTGTTTTCGTTAGGTTGCTGCCTACACAATGAAACTATCCCCATCTTTTTCTGTTTAGTTTTCACCCAGGGACAGCCCCCTGACGTCCAGCAAGCGCTCCCAAAGCTGTGTCATGTCTCTGAGCAGCCATGTTAGGACCAGCTGTCATGGACCTTTTTCACAGCAGACATTTTTTAACTTGTCATAGTAGGAAAAGCACAGCTGAAATTGATAACCTTAACGATGGCTCAATTACATCAAGTGTCCCAGTAAGCTATTTCAGTGAGTCAGCATGCACAATACCAGGGCCTCTCCTAAGTGGAATGCAGCCATCAGTAATGGTTTTGAATACACCTGGGCTTTTCCTAGTATGACATGTCAACATGTCTGTCGTGAAAAAGGTCTCTTGGCTATCAAAACGTCAATCATGACGATTGTAGCCAATCACATTCCTTTTCCAACAGTGTATAAGCATTATAGGAACATCCAATGGGAGCCAGTCTAAATGAATGCATAACAGCGCTAAGTCCCGCCTCCCAGAGCCAGCAGTCACATGACTGTGTTTTGTGAGAAAAAAGATGATCAAACGTTTGAATGAATGTTTGGTAGTATGTTGTTTTTTTCTCATGTCATTTAAGTGAGTAGACGCATTCAGAACAACGAGGTCACTTGGAGAGGTTTTTTGAGAGGTTCGGGGACACCAGTGACACCACATGCTGAAAACTCCCTAGCTCCCTTCCTAGCTTTCCTTCCTCCTGAGAACCAAGGAAAATTTTGTTTTTCCTAATCATATTTTTTGTGATTCCATACCTGTTTAAGGTTAAAAATTAAATTTTTATTTATTTACAGGATGTCCACTGTAGTGGACAACAGGATCATTTGATTACGAAAACAGACAAATTTGGTAGATGTGGAGTCATTATTTACATGAAGATAGTCCTGATGTCCACTATAATTGACATTCATAAAATGGCAAATTTTTCAAAAGATACATAATGTAGTTGCTATCAGAACTCAATGTATGATTATATATATGATTATATATAATCATATATATAATATATATGATTCCTAACACCTTAATGAACAAGAAAATATATGATTATCATAGTAACAAAACCATAGACAAACAATATTTGACTCATCTCTTATCTTTCCATAAAATGTGCTTGTTCCTATGCTGTCTATTTTGGATTGAAAGATAGAAGCGGTTCCCGGCCTCCCAGCCAATCAAATAACACATCACTGAAAATCCCAGGATGTCCTCTGTACAGTACAGCAGGAATTAAGAGACTTGCACAAAAGATTCCAAGGAGAGAAATGAAACGGGCTGGGTCTCAGGAGGTTAAGGTTAGGCCAAGAGGTCTGAAACTTTATACAGGTGTTGTTGACAAGATGTAGAAGGTATTTGTGGTGTTCTGCATAATGTGGCACAAGCATGTCTTAGTTATTCTTATTCAAATATGATTTATTATTAACGAGAACCAAAAAAACTGTTTTGACCCATGTTTGAACTGACCTAGGTTAAGTTGTGTTTTAATAACATGCTAAACAAGCACATTTTCAGAAACTAGAAGAATTTAGGTTTCAGTTGAATTTGTGTATGAGGCTTAATTTTATGGAATGCCGTTTTATTCAGAATTAAATAAATGAATAAATAAATGAATACATAAATATATAAATAAATAAATATGCCTTTGAAATACATCATTAAATAAATAAATGTGGCAATAAATACATAATTAAATAAATGTAATTATGTCATGGTACTTTTATTTCATAAGTCCACATTTATTTATTTCAAGAGACTTTTATTTCATAAGTCCACATTTATTTATTTCAAGAGACTTTCATTTCCTAATGCCACATTTATTTATTTCCCTCTCTATTTATTTCAAGTTCTTATATGCAAATCAGGGGGCGTGGCTATCTCTCACATTCAGAACAGAGCCGTGGGCAAAAAAAGGCTGGCGATGTGAGAGTGCAACACTGTACTCTTTACCCAGCGCACAGTCACCTATTCTGGGGTAATTAGACCACCAACTAGCGCTGACCTGACGGAGCACCACGACCGGCAGTTTGCGCTGCTGTGTGCCCAGCCCACAGTCACCTATTCTGGGGTAACTAGACGACCAACTAGCGCTGCAGCCCAGTCTCACTGAAAAGCGTACAAATACCACGGGTTTCTACCTGTGAAATACGTGCAATGTGTACGCGAAATTGAAATAGTGCGTACAACAGATACGCGGAGCGCTCCAATTACAGTAATGGAAACCACTGCGTTTATAGTATGAAGGGACGTGTGCCCGCGTAAAGAGGTTGGTTGGGGTGGTGGATGGGTAAAACACAGGACTTTCACCCAGGAGACTGGGGTTCGCGTCCCGTGTTTGGCGATTTTAGGCCGTTTTTTAGCGTGTTTATGTGTCGCGTTTTTGCGACTTTGTAGTGTTTTCTTGTTAAGCCTTTCCCAATGTTTCTTCCCTAAACCCAACCATTTATTAGTGTGTTTTTGTGAGTTTCTTGTGTTATTAAAGCCTTTCCCTGCATTATTTCTCTAAACCCAACCATATCTATGTTTTTGTGTGTGATGCTGTTCTCGCGATAACACACAACGTGGTGACGCGAGCTGCGTGCATATAAAACGCACCGGTCCCCATGACTTCAATTGGAGCGCTCCGCGTATGTAATGCACGTAGAATTTCACTTTCGCGTACACATTGCACGGTAGAAACCCGTGTTATTTGTACGCTTTCGAGTGAGATCGGGTTGAGCGCTGACCTGACAGAGCACCACAACAGGCAGCTCGTGGTACTCTGTCCACTGCGGGTTGACACGACAGCTGAGGCGTTGTTAAAGTGTAAATTGCAGGTTACATTGCTTAACTTCATTCATGAAGTTAAGCAATGTGCTTATTAAACATAAAGATTAGAGCCGTCCACCATTGTTTTGTATGGCTTTTTATAACACAATTCTGAATATAATATGAAAAGTTGGAACTTTTTACAGTGGTTTTAAGCACTCCCCCTCCCTTCCACTAAGACTAGAGTTACCGTTAGTCTAACCACGGGTAGGCTAGCAGTTATATTGGAGACCTAGCATAAATGGTAAACTATTGTGTTTGTGCGGGATGTACGAATACATCAGAAACAGGGCAGAGGACCAGGACAAACGGCTGATTGGTGCCTGGGTGAGGTTTGTGGCTACAAAGTGGGCTGATTTTACTGCTGCCTCTGTGACCCACTCTCTCCTCTGCCTCCTGCGCTGTGGCCCTGTGTGTGTGTGTGTGTGTGTGTGTGTGGTGGTGTGTGTGTGAGAGACGGCCGGCCAGCGAAGTTGTCAGGTGCTTGTTGAGTTTAACTCCAAAAAGACAGTTGACCACAGGTTCCCATTAATCTTATGATGGACATGTGTCGTGATATTTAAACAAACGATCCGTCAACGGCAAAATAAAAGCCTCTTATTTACGAGAGCGGTCTGAGAGACATCCGGTTTACAGCGGGGTATCCGAGCGAGACTGTCCGAGCGACGAGCCAGCGGCCGGGGCAGGCGCTGCTTGTTGTAGCGTTACTTTATGGAGCTTCTCAACTCCGAAAACTTTGAAGCAAATTGTCAATTCGGGATTATTCGTCCGAAGTACTGCCTATATCACAAACAGTTAATTTCTCGCCTAAAACATTGTCAGAAGTGAATTTAGTGATGAATAAGATGGCGAAAATTGTTAAAATTGTCTTGTTGTTGGTCTGCCAAAGAAGTCCCATTCACCTTGTTCTGAATGTGAGAGATAGCCACGCCCCCTGATTTGCATATAAGAACTGGAAATAAATAGAGAGGGAAATAAATAAATGTGGCATTAGGAAAATAAAAGTCTTGAAATAAATAAATGTGGCATTAGGAAATGAAAGTCTCTTGAAATAAATAAATGTGGACTTATGAAATAAAAGTACCATGAAATAATTAAATGTATTTAATTATTTATGTATTTATTTCCTCATTTATTTATTTAATGATGTATTTCAAAGGCATATGTATTTATTTATTCATATAATTATGTATTTATTCATTTATTTATGTATTTATGTATTTATTCATTTATTTAATTGTGAATAAAACAGCATTCCATATAATTTGGCCTTGCAGTTCTTCTATTTTCAGCTTTTCCATTTGGGTATGGCAAATAGGCAAAAATCCAATGAAAAGAGGTGGATATGAACACAGCTGAAAAGACCATCACTTTGAGCAGACTGAACTGGCTGTATTACTACAGCTAGTTTTTCACAACAGCAGAGCTAAATGCTAACGCCAGCACGCTCACAGTCCCAATGGCAACATACTAATGTTAAGCAGGTATTATGTTTATTGACCATTTTTGTTCGGCATTTGCCAATTTTCACTAAACACAAAGTACAGCTGAGGCTGATGGGAGTGTCATCAGTTTTGCAGGTATTTGGTCATAAACTGAAGAAATGGATAAAAATAAATGTTGATAATGGCGCTATATGGAAAGGGATCCCGAATGGTATTACACTTCATCTTGAGGGGATGAATGTGAATGCCTGTACCAAATTTCATGACCACCCAACACATGTGCATCAAGGGGAACTGCACTGCTAATGTCATTTAGCGCGTTAGGCGATATAGTTAATTAAATTCGGTCAGTTTAGATGCTAAATGGGGTAGTTCTTACCCCTCCCTGGGCAGTTTTTCCTTGCTTTTAGGTTTTGTAAGATGAAGATGAAGAGATTTTGGATTTTGTCATGTTACGAAGGAATCTTGTTGGCCCGTATGGAGAGGAGGAATGAATACAGGGTGAGTAATTCTTCCAACAAACACGGGGGGTCAAAAAACTTTTTAAGAGGATTTTGTATTTACTGCATTTGTTTGTATTTCATATTTGATCCTCGATACAACCAGGCAGACAGACATTAAGTAAAGAGGTGAAAATGAAGATGGGAAGCAGAGAGGTGAAAGGGGGTGAAACCTACAGCATTTTTGTTTCTTAGCACCCGGACGAGCTATTTCCCCTGTTACATTCAGTTTTCAGTCTCGCAGGAGTATGTTCCTCTGATTGTCCCTCTTTTTCTTTGTTTTTTTTTCCTCTGTCTGTCTCATTCAGTTTCATACTCTCTCTCCCTCCCTACATATCTCTCTCTCTCTCACTCTCTCACTTAAAAGTTTTCTATTGAAGGGAATTCAATCACCATAATGAATCTGAGGCCAGGCAGCGATCTTCTTCACAGGAAGAAATTCTAAGACGTTATGGAATTTGTAAAATGAATAGCTTGGAGAAGGTAAATGGACATGTGGCAAATGTACAGTATGTGTCTATGTGTGTGTATTATTATTATTATTAATTTTATTATTATTATTACATATGTGATGTGTGTACACTGGATCTTTTAGTCACCCTGGGACATGAGGCAGTTGTAATATTTAGGAAGCGTCATTCAGTGTGGTTGTGGGGAAGTTGTGCAATTGGGCTGATTCTGATTGGTCAGCATACTCGATGTGATGCTGACAAAGACCACTGTTAGAGATAATTTGTCTTTTTATCTGCCATTTATGTTTATCTGTCTTTTCCTGTCCTATTTCTTGTAAGATTGTAGGTTGTAAGATGTTGATTTAAAACAGGATTTAAAAGCAGAAAAAAATGACAAAACAACAAGTCCCAGATCTCTAAATCACTGCTCACATCTCAGATTTGTTTCCCAATGTAAATAGAGAGCCAAAGGGAAACCAGAACTCCCGCTGAACAAGAAAATTGGCCAAAGTGAACTCACTGTCAGGCTAAAAAATAAAGATGTCGATTCAATCTGATTATCTAGCAATGGACCTCTAGCAAGCCAATTTTAACTGTGCCAAAAGGCAACACATCCTCACTCCCATCGCTTCAAAAAGCAATGCTTTGTCAGATGCATTTCGTGCAAAAAGTCTCCTTTAGCATCATATTTAGACGTGCTTGATCAGGACTTTTGGCATCACTTTTTGACGCTCTGGGTCGGGACCCTTGGTGTCACTACTTGACGTTCTCTGGACTTGCGTTCTATACAGACGCTTAAGGGTGATTTTTGCGTCGGAATCCGATTCCGAGAGCCACTGGCCAAGCGTCAGTATTTTATGAGTTGGCAGTGAGAACGGGTTGCAAAAGGGGATGCAAGTCAAAAGGGTTCGGAACAACGGTCTTACCTTATTCCACATTTCACATATCGGGGTGGGTTACAGGAGTAATCTGAAAATAAATGCACACTTCCTTTTTATCTTTGTCAACTGACCAATTGAGTTATTTATAGTAGCTGATGGTCACTTCTTAAAAACACCACAAATAATGGGGGCGGAGACGAAGTAAAGATAGCATGAAGCCTTCGGACCGCCACTTTTAGTTATGATTCGATGACAGTGGCACCGCTCAGAAGGGGCTTGGGTGGCGAGTAAAAGTTTAACAGTATGAGGATGAGGATGTGCAAATTCCATGACATAAAGCCAGTGAAATTCAGCTCACCCACAGTCATCCACTCATAGTCAATCCCAAGTTATTTGGCCAAGGAGGGAACCTTAACATTTTCACAATATGAAAAATCCAATATCGTTTATAATTCTAAACCTCCACGACTTCACACTGCCTGCTAACATCACACTGAGTGCCATTATCCCACAACAATAGCTGGCTCTGTACCACCTGAACATTCTGGTCAATAAAACCACAGAGAGACTGTGGAGCTGCAATAGAGATGCCAGGACTGTAATGAACTCTTAAGACCAAAGTACTGGCCGTGTGTGTGTGTGTGTGCGCGTGTGCGTGTGTGACCATGAAATGGCCCAAATGCGTGTAAGTGCATGAACATTTGTCAGTGCAACAGTATAGACACATATGTACATTTACATATGCACGTCTTGTGAGCGTGCATGTCTGACAATGTGTGTGTGTGTGTGTGTGTGTGTGTGTCTGTGTCTGTGTGTGTGTCTGTGTGTGTGTGTGATCGAGCCCAGTAGCTCATCAGTGTCAGGGCTGAAAAGGTTGTGGGATGAATGAGAGCAGAGAATCAAAGAGAGATTACACGTCTGACCATGTATCATCCTCGATATATTGAACGCAGCCTTTGTGGAGATGGGGGCCGCTTATAAAAAGTGGCATTGTGCGGCGGCTGAAAGAGCGTGTGGGCTCAACTCCATGACTAATCTGTCCCCCCGCATTATTTTATTCAATCTTCCCCCGACTTTATGTCTTCGACATTTTTGCTACACTCAGTAACTTTGAGTTGAATGGACAATTTTAAAGATTTTTAAAAGGCATTTGCTCGGGCCCGTACGCTGAGAGAACAAAAAAAGAGACTATCTCTTTGTTTCAATGCATAATTTATGACTAAAAATGGTCCTCCGACTAATTCTAGCAGGCAGGGTAAAGTCTTGAGCACATTCTTTTTAGACTCAATATTGAAAAGAGTGTTGAATTTCTAAAGGGAAACATTTGATAATGCATAAAAGGATTCCCTTTCTCTTTCTTGCCTCTATAACCCACTTCACCCGACGAACTCACTTAGACAAAAAAATACACTTATATTCACTGGTACGTCCACACACGCATATGAACGCACATTGACTGGTACAATTCACTCTCTCCATCTCTCTTCCTCTCTCTGCACATTGTGCTTGATCCTAACTAGAAAAGGATGTCACATACTGTACCCGTGTGACTCTGAATGACAAAACCCACCAGTGTCACAACAAAGAATTGTATACAGCATGAAATTTAATTGCTTGAGCAGTTGGAAAACCAACCTGCTTCTTTTAAAACTCAGCATATCTACCCCATGCCATTTACAGAGCTGATTCCAAAATTAAGTGGGAAACACTGAAATACTTTGCACATTAAACAACCATATCCCACACATGGTGTACCATTTTCCACAGTATAGCTAAACATTAGCAGGCGGCAGAGCCGGCCCAGCCACTAAGCAACCTTTGCAATTGCAAATGGCCCCGTGGCCAGCAGAGGGCCCCCTAGAGTCACTGCTAGCTAGTGGGCGTTCTAAATCATCCCGTAGCTCCGCGATCGCTGTCTGCCCCGTCATGACATATACGGTTGGAAAGCTCTCTCTCTCCTCTATAATGCTGTCGGATCCAAATATGGTCATTTCCTTTTCATCAGCAACCAATTGTGAAAGTAAAAGTGGGGATTTAACTCAAAATGTGCAATCTCATTGGCTGTCAATTTCTGACAACATGATTCTTTCCATATATATATATGTCAATGGGTAGTTCAGAATGTCGAAAGAAGTGCGTCGAAAACGGTCGAAAATTACCTCAGAGAAGACGAAAACAGTTGTTATCAGCAAGAAGACACAGGGGATTACAAACTAAGACAGCAGATGATGAAATGCCTTCACATAGTACGTCGATGTTTAAACTGTCGTTCAGAAAACAGGAGTTTTCAGACAGCGGAGGTAATCAGACCCTCTCTCTCTCAAAGCAGTTTACAGAAAGTCATATAGCCTACATGTCATATGTGTCACATATATACTACACTGTACTGATCGCGATACAACACACTATATTACAAAACAATTACATTACACAACAGTTAAAATTGTTGTATAATATAATTACTATATAATAGGCTACTAAACAAATCTGTAATTTTGGGATCCTAAAGTGGTTGTGAGTCCCTCAGGCTGTGGCAGGCAGATACACATTTAGCTGTGAGTAGAGCTGCTGTCCCCTCTCCTAGGAGAACTACCGGCTTCTTTTCTGGTGTTAACTTTGGGAAGTTTTATTTTTTTGGCTATTTTTCCAAGGTGTAGCCTAATTCTCTTAGTGAAGATAGTTTTTCCCAGTGGAGGAGGAAATGCATCTCTGTCTGACCTAGTTGGTGGTCAAATAACAATTTAGTCTACTTTGTTTGCTTTCTCCAATGTTCTAAATATTGGTCTTTTGAATGATTCATAATTAGTTTAGTTCTGTTGTGTTGTTATGAACCAGTGCTGATGGGAGCCTGGTTAGTTAGCTTCACCATCGGCTGACTGAGGGGACTGTTTCGTGGGGAAAGTAAGCTTGAGGCAGAAGCAAGTATGGCCATCTCCACCTTCAATGAAGGTGCCTCTGCCATGCTTTCTGTTATGGAGTTGTGGCTTCAGAGCACAGTTGTGATGGTCAATTCAATGAGAGAAACTGTAATACACAGGATCTCGAAAGCTGAGGCTGTCACAACTGCCAGTTATATATTTTTATTGTTACTATTGATCTTGTTTGTGGTGTTTTAGATGTTATTATTTTGTTTATTTGAAAGATTCTAACATTTGAATGTTCTATTTATTATTTTATATAATATTTTATTTAAATGTTATTCTATTTGCTCTATTTAATTAAAATTATATATATATATGCTTGTGCCTCTTAAACTCTTGTCAATTAAAAATGTATATTTGGTCAGTGAAAATCACTTTATCAGTATTTTTATTCAGCAAGTTCATCAGTGTGTGTTCAGTCTTGCACTGCCACTCAGCTCAGTGGTAGCATGTTTTCTGTTAGACATCAAACATAGTAGATATAATAATAATAATAATAATAATAATAATAATAATAATAATAATAATAATAATAATAATAATATGTACCGTATAGTTATTAGGTAGTAATTGCTTTTCTTTAGGCCTTACTTAAAATGGTCAAAGGGGCCTCCAACCAAATTTTGCATAGGGCCCCCAAAGGTCTAGGGCCGGCTCTGGAAGGCGGGCAAAACGGATTCCTGCTGCCAGTTGTATCTATACCGCTGATCAACAGCAGTTGGCGGTAAAACGCAAAAGAGAATATCAATGCACCGCAAAGGAAGAAGTAGACATCAAATTAGTAAACGACATACAGATGATATGAAATATTTAAATAAATTGGCTTTGCATATGTTTCAAGACGAAGGGAATGCATAAGTAGAAAAGCACCAGAACACACTCCAACAATGTTTTTTAAATGTGAAATTAATTTCAGTTTAGGGAATTCTGTAGATAAGCAGCCTATGAATCAGCAGACAATGTTCATTTTGGCTGAAGTGACTGCCCGAGAGGCCAAAATCAGGACAGCAAGTACCCATGGTTCTACCACCCTTTGATACACAAGGCATACAAAACGTCAGAACTAACTTGTTGGCAAATCTAGAAACACTAAATGCTTCTTTTTTAAGCAAGCCTACAGTGGTAATGTTTAGCGTGCCAACTGGAAATGTTCATGCATATATACCTCTGATTTAAATAACCCATGTGTTATTTTACAGACTTGAGTGGAGAAAGACGTCTGAAATGGAAGCAGTAAGTGGGGAAAAGACTAATGGGATGGGCTCTCAGTTTTGTAGTTAAGAACTTGAATCATATCAAAAACCAAACGAGAATGAAATAAAATAATAGCAATTTAACTTAAAGTAACTTTTACTGTTAAACAAAAAAATGGTCTAATAGTAAGTGCATTTATCTTAAAAAAATAAGAATATTTACACCTTAAAAGTATAAAATGTTACCATGAGGCCACCATAACCAACACATACTGTATGTTTTCAAGATACTCGCTCAGTCGTTTTCTGAAGTGTGCTTCAGTGTTGTGAGTCCAGTCCAGTTTCTTTCATTGATTTGGACCCCAAGGTACTTGTACGAGTGCAATATGGATGATAACCAGGACAGGGGCCCTCCTGTTCCTCTGATAGTCCACCGCCAGCTCTTTGGTCTTGCTGATATCGAGCTGCAGGTGATTGTTGTTGCATCATGCGACAAAACTATCTACTATCTATCAGTCCTTTGCACTTCTCATTGTATTTTTTGATGCATCCAACAATGGTGGAATTGTCTGAAAATGTTTGAAGGTGGCAGGAACCTAAGTTAAATTGAAAGTCTGAGCTGTAAAGTGTGAAGAGGAATGGTGCCAGTACAGCTCCTTGAGGTGCACCAGTGTTGCTTATCATAACCCCAGAAGACCAGCCGTCCACTCTGAAATACTGTGTCCCTTCAGTGTGGTAGTCCATGATCCTGGGTGCCAGGTGTCAGGGTACAGTTGCTTTTCTTTTAGAAGACAGTGCCAGATGTTGTTGAAAGCACTGGAGAAGTCGAAACACATGTCTCTCATAGTGCTTCCCTTCTTCTCGCAGGAGGACCTTGTGTGTCAGGAAGAGGGTAGCATCCTCCAGTCCAATGTGTAGCTGGTATGCAAACCGCAGTGGGTCCAGGAGAGCAGTTAGCAAGGTCCTCAGGTGCCACAGAACCAGCCTCTCAAAGGTATTCATGAAATGTAATGTGAGGGCCAAAGGGCATTAGTCATTGAAAGCACTGGGATGTCCTTTTTTTGGTGAAGGAAGTCTTAAGGCCCAGACACATAGAGCTGATAATCGGCCGTTGGACAGTCTGGCAAGGTCAGTGACTCAAGTCTGTTCGGGGGGCCGTCGTCCTTCATTTTGGCCGATTTGACATGTACAATCGGCGGGACGGGCACTGCCAGCTGTCAGACTCAAATGACCCGTCTGATTGGTAGAGTGCTAACCCGGAAACGGGGAGCGGAATGAGCGTGATTAGAGTCTCTCAAAATCTGACGAAAATCTTTTAAACTGACCTTTGTTGATCTGAAATGAAGACAGATTCAGCAACTGCATGGCCTACTTCTCCCTTAAAATGTTTTCAGAAACACGTTTCAGTGAACTATTTTCGTAAAATATGAGATTGTATTCTGAACAAGCCGCCATGACCGTCTAACTTTGAATTTCCGGAGAAACAAGACCCACGTGACGCGTTTGTCCAATCAGCTGCCAGTTTTCATTTTTGGGCGACAATACCGATTAGCGCCGCCTGCTGTTATGGAGACTTATTACGTCTCATCGCTTTGGTGTGTTCCGAGGCACTTTTTTGACCAATTTGGGTATACGGATCAGTCCAACTGCCTTTTCTGTCGATATTTGTGTCCGGGCCTTTAGGCTGCATTCACACCAAATCAGAAGTTGCGGGAAGTGGGAGTGTCACTGAAATGGCCCATTTGTGTCTCCACTGTGTTCCCCATGGTGTAAGCATTTAGCCATGCTGCTAGTATGCCAGGTCCTACAAGTGATTGTACGTCCACATTGGGGCTATCCTCTGACATTTGGAATTTACCGAGAGAGGGTGAGGTAGCCGTGTTCTTGATGGTGTGAATTCTGGGACCCCTGTACTACACAGGCAGGCTTGCTGCAGCCTGTCATTTGTTCCATCCCATTCCACACCTGTCCCATTTAGGCCTCAATCTATTTCCAGTAGTTTTTTTTTGGACTGCCCGAAGTTCCTGTCGATCCCTTGTCATGAGAACCCTCTTCTCTTTGTTGAGAAGGCCTTTGAGCTCCTCATCAATCCAAGGTTTATTGTTCTGGAAGCAGTATATCTTCTTACAGAAACGGATGTAATCTGTTATGTAGTGAGGTAGATTCTCAATATCTTCCCGGTAGTCCTCCTGGAACAGTTCCCAGTCTGTCTCCTTGTCATCCTTAGACCAGACCTTCACAGTTCTTGTGCTGGCCATCTGATGCCTCACCAATGGCTTGTAGGTGGCTTTAAGGTTAAAAGCTATATGCCCCCTTCACATTGACATACTTGAGGTCCAGGATTGTATTCCCTCTTGTTGCAGAGTTTACATATTATTTGGAATTTGTCAGGACAGGAGAGAGGGAGACATGATTGAAATCCCTACAGATTATTCTAGGGGGCGCTGGGGTGTCGCACAATGACTGTGTAGATGACATCATTCACCTAGCAACCCAAGCAGATGATGGAATGTAAATAACCACAACAATGCTGTGCGAGAACTCCTGTGGCAAAAAGTAAAGCCTCAATTTTACCACCATCAGTTGATTATCAGGAGTGCAAGTGCATTCCCTAACCCCCAATTTCCACCGGCTGCGTAACGGCGATGGAGTCATTAGGTTTCCATTAAAGTCAATGTGTGTATTTTCACTGACTGCAGAACGGCTGCGTTCTGACTCCGGCACAGCTCCGGCAATCCGCAGCCCTCCGGAGATATACGCAGAGCTTCTATATGCCGGACGCCGGAGAGCTCCGCAGCAATTCAGCACACGGCAGATAGTGCGGGACAGGAAGTTGAGTACAGAAACAAAATAAACATCCGGTTAATTTTCAAAATAAAATACACTGTGCTCACGGCGGATCATATTTCCCTGCACTACACCTTGAACACACAGCACAGAGCTGTTTCCCCTCTACTCCTCTGGATGGAAACTGACTTCAGCTGTCAGTCATGGCCGCAGCCACGCTGCAACAAATCCGGACCTAGTGGGTATCGACGGACGGCGGAGCACGCAGCAGACACGCAGCGGAGCCGGTCCGCAGACGTTCTGCATTCAGTGGATATCCGGAGTAACAGTTACATATCCAGGGTTACACCATTTAGAGTTAACAAAGACAGCAATACTTCCTCCTGTCTCTTTCCCCTGACCGCCTGAACTAGGCTGAAGCCGGCTAGTTCAAGCAGGCTGTCTGATATATTCCCATTCAGCCATGTATCCATGAAGCTTTCCCCATCATAATTGAAGTGAGAAAAGGTTGACATTTCTTGTGCCTCATTTTTTTTCATTGACCTTCTGACTGGCTTTATGCCAAGGTGAAAGTATCTCCATATCTGCTGCGGTATAAATGCTCAAGGTAGTCTAGCTCCACACCGGCAGTCCTGTAGTCCGGTAGCTCATCATGAGCGTACTGTAAGTGACCGTAGTCTCCAGGTAACCAGGTAACTAAGAAAATACTCCCTGGAAACGTAATGCGCTGCACCAGTTACACCACAACTAAAATGTTGCAGCTTACAAAAAATGCTTGAGTGTAGAGTAGACAAAAGTCCAGAAGTTTTGTGATTTAACTTTAACTATTAAAGAATAAATGTGAGGGAAATTGGATAATGAAAATATATTAGGGTAAAATCTTTCAATTTCGAGCGCTATGTAAAGGCACAGACTTAGGGTTAGCATGTGCAAATGTGGATTTCATGGGATCAAATACCATTACTATTTGAAAGGATCCAAAGCCGACTTTTGTACATTTCTAAAATAAAACCAAACTACCACTCATTTTTTGTCCAATGCATCGTTGCTATCTAGTGCATCATTTCTTAATCGAACAAATCTGCATCGTAAAAGCGTGAAATCTCATGAAAATCCAACGAAGATGGCGAATCATTTACTGTTTTCACCTTCAAAAATCTGTTTCCAAGGCAAGAGACCAGTGATTAAATGGCAAAAACTTCCCACCGCCACTACTATCACATTGTCATCTTAGTCAATCTCTATCTGTCTTTTCCTCTCTCTCTCTCTCTCTATTTTATCTCTTTTTTAACAAAGAGACAGACACATATAAAAAACACACACCAAACACTCCTCTTTACCTTCAAAAAGCCAGGGGAAGGCAGGCGGCATGAATAAATAGTCTAAGTGCTTATATTTCTATTCCTGCTTACCCAACTGCTAACAAGACCCAGTTCACAGTCAATGAGCTACTTCGGCATTCATGAGGATCACTGACAGTCACTTTGCATTCAACGCCAATCACAAACAGCAGAAAAAAGAGCACACACAGACACACACACACATCAAGAAATTTGATTACAAGAGGCATTCTGCGGTGCTTCAGCATTCCCCAGTGTTTTACCAAAATAAAACAGGCAACCCGTACCCATCCAGGCGGTTTGAAGCCCACACATACATGAGTATAGCAACAAGCAGGGAAAAAAACATGATTACCCTCCACGCATTTAGAGGGCACTGGCATTAGGAGATTAGGTAAAGTAAGCAATCATCATTTGGATATTTGATGATGAAACTATCCTGTTAAATTGATTATAGTGGTGCACAGGGCAGGAGAGGGTGAAAGCCACACCTGGCGACATATGGAGTGTGTGTGTGTCGGTGTGTGCATGTGTGTGTGTCAGTGATTTCCTATCACATGTTATAATGGGCCATACATTGCTCTGCTCCTCTGTCCATCCTCTATATGCATGATGTTTTTCTCCTAAATTTGAAAGTGTTAGGGTGTGTTTGTGTACGTCTGTGACTTCACAATATACTACGGAAGATAAGTCTATATTTACTTATGTCTGCAGTAGGGGAAACCACCTATGTGATTGGGCCTTTTCTGCTCGGGCCCCTCCATTGTGTAATGACCTGCCGGAGGACATCAGGGAAGTCTTCTTTTAACCCTTGTGTTGTTGTCCCGGGTCAAAATTGGCCCGGCCTGTTTTGCCTGTTTATTACTATTTATTTATTAGTATAAATTATAAGTTGTCCTATCCTACAAATGTTGAGGTACTTGTACTTTACTTGAGTCTCTTCTTTTCATGCCACAGAAATATTGTACTTTTTACTCCACTACATTCATCTGACAGCTTTAGTTACTAGTTACTTTACAAATTAAGATTTCTGCACACAAAACACATGTAGTTTATAAAATAAGATGTTTTATTATAAACTAAACTACCCAACAATATAACGGCCTACAAGTGCGCGAGGTGCCGGATGTTTCAGAGGCCGTTGCAGTTGAGTTTAGCCGACAAAAGGTGACCGTCATGCGGCGACTACACTTTAGGCATCTAAAACGACTAGTTAAAGATGCAGTAGGTAAGTCTTATGAAACTAACTTTCTGTCATATTTGCTGAAACTGACCCTATGTTCCAGTAAAACTACATGAATTATGTAAAAAAAAAAAAAAAAGACAGCTCCTCTGGCACCTCCTACAGCCTGTAGTGCCATTGGCAAAATTCCACCGCTCCCGGTCGATTTTCTCCAATCAGGGCCACATGGGTGGTATATCTGCCTGTCAATCACTGCTCAGGCAGACGCATATATAGCGTTCTCCCCTCCCCCCTCCCCGCGCACGAGCTGCAGGAAAGTTTTCCAAAACTCCGTGAAGTGGCTTTTCAGAGGTGGCGTGGCTGCAGGATTTTAAAGATCTGAAGAACAATGCAGATGTAGCCACATTTCCTCTCAGCAGGTAACATAATTACCATGAATGATTTATCTTTCATTTGGTTATTAGTAGTCAAAAGTCCACCAAGCTACGTTGGTGAGGATGATAGTAACGTTAGCACAGTGGTCGGTCTGATGTGATGCTGAAATGGCTAACGCTAGCCTGCTAGAAAGCATCGTTTTACTGTTGGTGAGTAAAGTTAACGTTGTGTTGGTGTTTAGTTATTGAACATGTTGTCTGACATGCCGGCCGGCAGTTCTGTCAATCTCCGTTGTGTGGGAGGGGCTTAGGAGACGGTTTGGGCTGCAGCAGAAAGGGGGGAGGGACTGAGAAGTTGTCGATGTTCAAATTTGTTGGAAAAGTCCTGGCTCTTCACAATCTTACCTACTGCAGCTTTAAGATTAGAAAAAAAGATTGTGGTTTGAATTAAAACACCGGTCCCTTTAAGTAGTACTTGCTGGGAAACGAACACACACTTCCTGTGTGAAAGTCCTGTGTTTACCCCCCCCAATGAGCCAATGACCCACCCCAACCTTCTTCCTATGTGGACCACAGCGGTCTTATACAGCAGCAGTTACTGTGATGCATACAGCAATAAATATGTAGCCTGGATGCCTGCCGACCTTAGCCCCGCCCACAACGTTTGAGGTCGGGAAGTTCGGTGTGGACTTGATCCGTCGTGGAACAACTATGCTCGAACCAGAGCAGCTGTTAAGACCAATCAAATTGTCAGGGCGGGCTTTATACGATGATGGACAGATGATCAACAGTGACGGAATCAATCAACCACGTCACCAAAGAGCGCTTGGGTTGAATTCATTTACAACTCCGTTGCTCTGATTGGTTGTAGGTCTATCCAATTGAGCGCGGAGGCATTTTTTGGTTCGGTTGAAACACGCCCCATAATCCCAGCCCAATGGAGCAGTATCAGACTCATATTCTGACTAGAATCTGAGTATGACGACGTCAGGCTAATAAATATGTAGAATACATAGGAATTACAGTGCTTTACTTTTTGTAGCTATATGTACGAATGGTTCAAGAGAACAGCCTGAATGATTGTGCATACACTACTCACTAGCTATAGCAGAAGCGAAACACAGCCCTGATAAAAATCTGTGTGTGGTTGTAGTAAGGAGTTCACTGCATCTGACATGTAACCAGTACTCATACGTGCACACTGTAGAGAACGTACGTTGAGTTCTGAATGAAGGTCCCTTTTTAAATTATGACCTCAGATGGCACAAGGTTTATCGGTGTTTTTTGCCCCCAACGGACCGTTGGGAGGCACTGGTTATGGTTAGGGTTAGGGTTAAGGTTAAGGTTAGGGTTAGGTGCCATGAAGGCAGCAGTCGCAGCGCTGCCTGGAAGGAGCTGTTGGGGGAAAAAAAAACACCATCGAGCTGGCACAAGTGCTGATGAACATTGTGTTTTTGAACGAGTCTTATCTGCTGTGTAACTTAGCTTAGCTTTTTTTTATTGCTTTCCTTCATCAGAGTCACTGAGACATCATACATCATTTTATGAAAATACTCACTACACATGATCTATTTTGAATAATAAGAGTCATGGTTTCATGAAGTAGTTTTCTCTGTACAGTTACTGGTGTTTTCTCCTCTTCCCACCCAGAACCTTTTTTTCTTTGGGGTCTTTTCCCAATAATGCATGCTAAAATGTAAAGGCTAGCGCTGAGACGTAGTGTTTCCAGAATTTATCTTCAATCTAAGAATTACATCAGGTGATAATGAAAGTTTCAAAAAAAGCATCCTTTTCAACTGTTATATTATATAGAAGTGAGTGGTTGAAGTGTACTTTTTCCTGCGGAAAGTAACAAACAAAAAACATTCTCACCTACATGTACCCAAGCACGCTCACAAAGCTAGCGCTGCTATATCCGTCAGCAGCTTGAGATCTCAGTTAAAGCCCAGGAGGAGGCAGAGAGAAAACATGCTGGAAATACCCCGAGTTTAAAGTGCTAAAGTGAAGACTAAAACACAGATTTATTCAGCAGAAGCCAAAGACCAAGGGAGAGTTTTAACACATTTACACCAGAGAGCCCTTCGAGGAGAGACGCACCAGTGGGTGGTTGTGTGAGAGCTTATTTGAGTATGTAGTGTATGTCTGCTCGTGTGTGTGTGTGCTTGCCCGCGTGCTGCGTGTGTGCACACTCCCATCGGTGCGTTCATTTCTCTTATCCGTACACCCACCTTTTTCTTGGTTTCGAGACAATCTCCCAGGATGCCTATTCTACATTAAACAGTGCTTTGAAGACAATTGAGCTGAGACCCAGGCTGATCAGGGCTCCCTTATCCCTCCCAGCACATCTATTATCAAAGCCTTCGTACCATTACCGTCATTATACACTATGTATTATTATTATTATTTTCAAAATGCAGCGCTGAGAGCGGGCGAGAGACGGGGGCCCCCGTAAACAAATCTATTATTGGTGATGAATTGCATAATAACACAGGCATAATGCCGTTCTCTCACAAAACTGGCGAAGGTGCTGAACTGGAAAAAGTACCCCATCTGTAAAATTTGAATAAACAATGGGCGAGAGAGGGAGGGAGACAAAGATGGAGTGGTCGTTAGATGGTGTGTTTTTACTTGAAAGCTAAAGACTTCAGTTTGCTCGGCGCACACTGGTCCTGCGTTATCAGCCATCGCTTACATGTCAAAGTAGATTTTAAAGGACCCGTCATTTAAGGATAGTACACTTTGAACTGGGGCTTCCTTCATGTACGTGTAAGAGTTTGTCTCACCCCTTGGGGCAAAATGGCGGGAAGTAACTTGTTACTCAAGAACTATTATTTGTGAGACATTTAATCTTCCCCATGCTGTAGCTTATTTCCTCCGTCATTGGTGCAAAGATTTCATTACTGTGCTCATATCAAGCTCGATGGGGTTTTTTGCCCCCAACTGCTCCTTCCAGGCAGCGCTGCGACCGCCGCCTTCAAGGCATCTAACCCTAATCCTAACCTTAACCCTAACCATAACCATAACCAGTGCCTTTCAGTCTAGCGCTGCCTGGAAGGCACCGTTGGGGGCAAAAAACACAGATATCTCATATCAAGGGTCAATCAATGAAGTTTCTGTTTCTGAAGTTAGAGTTATTTTCTTCGTGTGTTCAACTAGTGACTATCAAGCCTGATTCATGGTTCTGCCTTAAATATACAGTGTAGGTAGGTACGCAGGTTTGTACGAGGTATGCGTAGATTCGGACCCTAAGCCGTAGCCTCACGTGCACCTCCCCAGGAATATAACTTCACATCGCAGCGACGCAGACCACAACAACTGTGATTGGTTGGATTGGCTAAAAAAACAGCCCTGTACTTTCTCCTAGGCCTTCTAGGCCCATCATCCGGCCATTCGCCCCTAGCCGTGCGCGACAGACACTAGCCAGGATGTCCTGATACTATGCCACAATACTCTAGCCTATCAGACAAGGTATTCACAGCAAGTAACATCTCAAAACCAATGATGATAATTGGGGTTGTGTTTATTAGCCATTTGAGCTTGGTACCATCTTTACAACTAAACACTGTGAAATATTGTGATGTAGAGCATCCTGGGACATCCTGGCACTTCCCTGCACTCTCCCTGTCATCTTTTTTGCTGCAACTATCTTCAACTATTCTATCAACCTGAATAAACAAATGATTTTAAATATAGGTTATTAGCTATTACCAGTATTTATATAATACGTGTTGCTTTGTGTTAAAGAATTAGCATTGAATAACCTATTTAATATTTTTTCAATGTCATATTACACTTTTGATTCATATTAAGGCTGTGAAATGATGGAAATGACTAGGCCCTATCAATTTTGTCATTGAAGCTTTCACAAACAACCACCAGGTCCACAATAGTAAACGCAAATATGAAAGACAAGGAAAAACGAGAAAAAAAAGAGCGAGAATGTTTTTGGTTAAACTTTTGGTTAACTTTGGTGAATTATTTAGCCCCCTTCCCTGTTTGTTAGCACGTTGAGAGTGGTACCAATGCATGCCTGATGTTTTCCCGTTTAATTCAATACCATAGTCTTCATCCTAGCAGCAAAAGTGAGCTCACTACAACCTCTCACAACGTAGTGAAATCGCGGTCAACCTGCAATTAATTTCTAACGCGTTTAATGTTTGAAATTAACCTAACAGAAATGATTAAACACGTTAGTTTGACAGCACTAAATGGCACGATCATTTTCATAATTTTCATGATGCACACCCATGTTGATAGCTGACTATGCAATTCGCTAAGATAGGGATAAAGGCAGCCTATTATAATGTGCCCTGCTCCTGGCACTCAGTACCTCTTGCTGATGTGAAATTAACTCAGCTGTCTGTCCCTCATCATGAGCAGGCTGTGGATTGGTGATAGCCAGACTAGTAGGCCTACTCTTCTTCCTCAGTTTCTTTTACACGTAGCATTTACAGTTAGTGATCGTATTAGCGCCCCCTGCTGCTGGCTGTTAATATCGCTTTATTAGACTTATTTTGCGCCGACAGCTGAACGCACAGATTGTCAGTCCATCCCTGGCTGTGGCTTGGTAGAGTCGCATTTCTTCCCACTTATTCCGGGGTGCACCGTAAACAACATTAAATCAAGGAGAGTGTTAACTTTTCCTGACTTCTTTTACCACAGATTTTGGTTCATTTAGGCCAAAATTTGTCTCGCATTGCCAAACCTGACTGCTCTGGTTTATTGGCATTTCTTTCAACCAATCACAATCGTCATGGGCGGCACTAAGCGCCATACGGAGCCACGGTGCAGCTGCAAAATAGCTTCGGGAAGGAACTTGTTTAGGTGGAACATTAGTACGGTCAAAAGTTGTTTTGGTCGTGCAACAGAAAATTCAGATTGGACAGATAGTCTAGCTAGCTGTCTGGATTTACCCTGCAGAGATCTGAGGAGCAGTTAACCATAGTCCTCACAAATCCACCGGAGTTTAGAATGCCAAGGCAAAGAAAGCCCAAGGCAACGGATATCCGGCCAAAGTGAGTGAAATCCAGCGGAATTTTCATCTGCAACAGAGCAATCTGATATAGACTAGGCCAAAATTAACCAATTTCTGACTTACAAAACTAATAAATAATGACTAGTAATAGTAATAATAATAATAGATAATATTAACTAAAAATATTGTCCCTCACCTTTCGCTCAGTGTGTGTTGCCGTTCCCAAACTCCGTTCATTTCGGGAAACCACAGCAAACTTCGAGCTAGCAAGCTACACGCTGAAAATGGCTAGTTCTGAAGAACATTTGGTTCGTGCAACAAGGCCGGCCTGCTTGGTTCTTTCAAGGAATGATTGTAAAGATTTACAAAGAATATGTTTAGGGGATTTCCGGTCTAACCGGGACGTTTTGGGACCGATTGGTGGGATTGCTGTGGACAAAGTACAAACGGCTATACACTGGTAAGAGCAAATGAGGTTTAACCATGTATCCAGCTAAGTTAAATAGCTCACGTTACTGTATCGTGTGAACAGTTAACTTCATTCAATCTTGTAAGTGGTGTTTTCTTTTGCAGGGTGCAAATGTTCCACCAAAACAAGTTCCTTCCTGAGACTATTCTACAGAGCCAGCGCTGCTGTGTCCAGAGCTTAGCCCCGCCCAAGACGATTGTGATTGGTTTAAAGAAATGAAAACAACCCAGCGCTTTTTTTTTCTCCTATCCCTGAATGTATGTGTGGAGGAGCCAGACCTTACTCCACAGCACTGTAGAGATAGGTCTGGCAATGCAAGACTTTATACCTGCTAAGCATCAGTACTGTATGTTAGCATTGTCATTGTGAGCCTGCATTTAGCTCAAAGCACCACTGTGCCTAAATATGGCCTCACAGCACGGCTGTAGTGTTTTGGCCTAGTTTTTCATTATGTGTCTCTCCATCACAACATGTGGTTTGGACTTCAGGCCAATCAAGATTACATTAGTCATTCAAGATTATATGTTGTCTCTTAGCTTATGAGTGGTATGTAGTGTATGATGCTACCAATGGTATTTTATTCTAGTCATCCCAATAGTAGCTGTGGAGTATACACCCTCTGTGTTCACCCAGCTCTGTTCCACATGCACAATAATGACAGCTGCTATACTGAATATATTCTCTTTCTCCTTTTATATTATCTTCTTCTTCTTATCTCTTCGTCTTTCTTCTTATCTCTTCGTCTTTCTCTCTTTTGTGGGGTCAAAGAAGAACAAGAGAGTGAACAAATATGTCCATGTTCTTCAGCACACACACACGCACACACACACAAACTTAGTACCCCCCCCCCCAGTGAGCAGAAACTGTTTAGCTATGCTAATTTGAATATATTTTTGGGTCAATTGTGCGCTCACCAGAAACGGCCTCCACGCCTACCCTTTGCCGAACAATTTAAATTTTTAATATTCCATTTAATTTATATGGGCCACCACTGAGGCAATCTGACAATGCCAAAAAGCCGACTTGATTCTTTTTTAGTAGAAAAAAAAGAGAAATTTCTTTCATATAAATTCCATCGCCCTGGTTTCTGCCCTTCCCACACCTGACTCCCTGTTCTTATCTATCTTAAAACTATTTCACCTTAAGAAATAATCAATAAAAACAATTATGAGATCCAAGCCTGGAACCAATGCTCTCTTGTCTTCCTCTCGTCTTCCCCATCTTTTGTTTTCTCTCTCTCTCTCTCTCTCTCTCTCTCTCTCTCTCTCTCTCTCTCTCTCTCTCTCTCTCTCTCTCTCTCTCTCTCTCTCTTCCCTTCTCAATCTCTTTCTCTCCCCACTCCCTGCTTTTATCCTCTAGTCTGTTCTCCCACCATCCTCTCTCCTTGGTGATTCACGGTGTATAATATTTAATTATACTCTATAATTTATGCAGGTTATCAAAGTCTGAGCGCATCATTTTATGTACATTGTGTAAATTGCTTTTTTCTCTCTCCCTCCATGTCTCTCTGTCTCTTTCTGTCTTTTCTTTACAGTTTTTTTTTTTTCCCCCTTCTTGGATGGGAGGAGGGTAAATCCTTTGCAGGCATAGACAGAGATATTGAAGCCCGGGTGCAAATGTGAAATGAATAAACAGGCTGGATCTCTTCTTCAAGGGCCTAAATGAGATCTGCACAAAATAATTTAAACTAGGCCCATTTATCAAGCCCAGCCACGGCATGTGTGTAGCAGCGGCCTGTGTATGTTGTCCATTCTGTGTGTGTGTGTGTGTGTGTTTATGTGTTTTTTTTTGTGTGTGTATGTGTATTTTTTTTGTGTGTGTGTGTGTGTGTGTGTGTCTTCCATGCCCCTGGCAGCGGTGGTAGTAGTATCCTTCTGTAGAGAGACAGAATGACAGATTAAGATTGAAACATTACCAAACAAATACAGAAACTGAAGGTTTTATAGAAAAGTTTAGAAGTGAGCCACTTAATGCAAATACTTTCTTGATCTTGCTCTCTCGGGGTTAATTGCCTGATGTGCAAGAAGGCGTAATAAAGTGCCCCTTGGGTGCCCTTCAAGTGGCAAAAATGTGATGCAGGGTCCTCTAAGGTGCCTTTCCAGTGGAGAAAATGTGATGGAGGGTCCTCTAGGGTGCCCTTCCAGTGGAGAAAATGTGATGCAGGGTCCTCTAGGGTGCCCTTCCAGTGGAGAAAATGTGATGCAGGGTCCTCTAGGGTGCCCTTCCAGTGAAGAAAATGTGATGCAGGATCCTCTAGGGTGCCCTTCCAGAAGAAAATGTGATGGAGGGTCCTCTAGGGTGTCGTTAAATGTGAGAAAATGTGGTGCAGCAAACTGTTTGGTGTTCTTAAAATGGTGAAAACGTGATGCAGGGTCCTCTAGGGTGCCCTTCCAGTGGAGAAAATGTGATGCAGGATCCTCTAGGATGCCCTTCCAGAAGAAAATGTGATACAGGGTAGAGCCCTGCACAGGCTTAAAATGTTGGCCCTAGCCCGCCCTAACGGTCAGGTGTGTGTGAGCTGTCTTTGTGTCTGTGTGATAAGTTATAAAACCTATTTCTGTCTATGTTTTTGAAATCACCAACCTCATAGTCTATTTAAATTACATACCATTTAGTTTATTTAATTAATTAAAACATAAAAACATAAAACATAAAGGAGGAGCTAATGCAGGCCCGATACCCGGCCCGTGTGTGAACTTTGATGTGAAAATTGTTCCCAAGCCCGGACCGAGGGGCGTATATATAAGTCGGGCCCCGCAATGCAGGGCGTTAATGCAGGGTCCTCTAGGGTGCCCTTCCAGTGGCGAAAACGTGATGCAGTGGCATATAGGGTGCCCTACATTCTAGAAAACTGCCGAATGCAGCTGGTAACCCATTTATTTTTTCCACCACTGCCCTTCAGAGTGCCTGAGTCCACCACTGCACAGTACAAAGGTTTGCCAGGTAAATCTCCATTTCGTTTGTCCACAATGCTACTCCCCTAATGTCAGATTTTTCTCTTAGCAAGTCCCAATATCAAAATTATGGCAGAATTACTACTCTGTACCAATTATGGAGAAAATAATACTTAAGCCAACAAAGCTCTTATTTACACTGGAAACAATTGCAGTGATATGACAAGGACTAATGCCACAATAAATGACTTGATAAGATGTTCATGCAGTGAATGGAACAGAGGTAATCCAATCCTTGGTAAATGTAGCAATTCAAACTGAATAAACAGATGACTGGAAAACAGTCAAATATTAGTTAAAAATATTTGAACATGCACAAGTACTTAAAAACAGTATAATTTAAAACACCAAGAAATGTCTGTAATTAGTGCTTCAGATTTCTCTGAAAAACACAGTATCATCTGAACTGATGACTCTGAAACATTAGGATTTTAGAACGGGGTCATTCTTGATATTTTGACCGTTATACTAAACTTTTTGGCATCTCACGTCAAAAGTATGATTATATTCAACATTAGGAATGTTGATCTAGAACCATCAAGTCAACATTTTTATTTGTCCAACACTTTGGTTTAATGTTACCATGCTAACATGCTAAACTAAAGGGCAATTCACGGTTCCTTCTTCCTCTGTTCTTCAGAGGTGGAAACTTCTCAGGAAGCAGTCGGCACCTTGTATGGCAGCCTCGGCCACCAGTGTATGAATGGGTGTATGAATGCGTGTGGGAATGTGTGTATGAATATGTGTGTGAATGGGGTAAAAGGTGCTTGTGGTGTGTAAAGCACTTTCTATGGTCGCTAAGACTAGAGAAGCGTTACATAAACGCAGCCCATTTACATGATCCTTCCCTTTATGCATACAAAAAGCTTTTAAACACTTTGATAAATAGACAACATGCATTGTTTGGGGCGGAACGCATCACATCTGCACCCGAAAATCAGGCGCAAAAGCCTTAATAAATCTGGTCTTCAGTCTTATTATCAATAACGTTAAACAACATTAGTAACGTGACGTTTTAGTCAAATCATTTGAGCCGAAACCTACCAAATAATACAAATAATACTATAAATGATCACTCTGAATGTTTTGTTCCAACAAGGTGCCACTAGATTACTCACATGCAGAACCATTCATTTGTTCTTTGGTGGTCCATTAAGGTTATACTTACTTGATTCTAATTACCATACACAACCTTATCATACTGTTACAGAATAGGGGCAGGGTGGGCCTCCAGCCTAAATAGGTCTATGGGAATACACACACACACACACACACACACACACACACACACACACACACACACACACTGCTTCTGTCTTTTTTTTTTCCCACTATCCGGTATTTTAAATGTCATTGACCTGAGGGCAAAGCACATACCATCTCAAGCACACATCAGTCTTCCACTAGGACACTTACACACACCGACACGCTAATCAAGTCTCCATGGGCTTCCTCCCTCCCTTGTCTCCTCCCCTCCTCCCTTCCTGACTTCCTTGTCTTTCTGTAGAAGTGGAGAGGTGGAGAGACCTCATGCAGGGAAAAGCCATTGGCTTGGTACTTCCACTGGAAGAAAAGAAAAAAAGGTTAAAGGGATGGCTGACATCAGTCAATCGTGACATTCACACCTCACACTTTTCCCCCGTCAGTCACTGCTCTTTGCTGTCATAAGATTGGCAGGCGTGTCAGTGGGATGTAAAGTGGTCATGCTCAGGATGATAACACAAGTGTTGTTGTTTTTTTTTTTTTATTTGTGGGTGGATAGTGACTGACCATTGACCCTGCAATGAGTCTGCTCCATCTCTATGCTAATATATGTATATATATATATATCACCCTCGTCTGGCTCAACGGTAGTACATTTCCAGGATCATTGCCTGATATCCGATGTCCCTCACTTTCCGCTCTCTGTGTGTTGCCGTCCTTAAACTTTGTTCGCATCGGGAAACAACAACAACCTTCGAGCTGGCGAGCTACACGCTTAAAATGTCAAGTTTTGAAGCAAATTTGGATGGTGCAACAAGGCAGGCCTGCTTGTTTCTTTCGGGGAATGATTGTAAAGATTTACCAAGAATAAGTTCACGGCATTAACTCGGCGATACACCGGTAAGAGCAAATTAGGTTTAACAGCTAATTTAAATACCTCACGTTACTGTGTTGTGCGAACAGTTAACTTAATTTAATATTGTTTGTGGCGTTTTCAACTACTATTCTCACTGAAGGGTGCAAATGTTCCCCCAAAACAAGTTCCTTCCCGAGACTATTTTGCAGAGCCACAGTCGCTGCGTCCGGAGCTTAGCGCCGCCCAAGACGATTGTGATTGGTTTAAAGAAATGAAAACAACCCAGTGTTTTTTTTTTCCTCCTATCCTAGAATAAGTGTGTGGAGTAGACAGACCTCACTCCACAGCACTGTGGAGATTTTTCTGGCAATGCGAGACTAGTATCACCCTTCAACATACACACAAACTCTAGAGAAAGATAACACCACTAATGCCAGGTGCTGATCCTGGACTAATCTAACAGTAGGCCTGCTGACATAATATGTTAAACTAACCGCTGAGTAGCTACAACAGAACAGATGTTGTTATTATATGATAAACTAAGTAACCTATGTCTTTGTATGTTTCAGCACTGGTTGAAAGCCTTTCCGACTCACATTGCTTTAATATTTTATGCAGTCCTGCTGAATAATAGGCTGCCTTTAACACATCTGACGCTCCCTTAATGACACAGAAACATATTAGGCATAATCAATAACAAACTTCACATTCAGCCTTGTTATGTTTATGCACACAGACTCGGAATTGGATTAAATAAGCCACTTAAATGGATTCTAAGGCACATGATGTTACTATTCTTAATGATGGAGTGAATATTTCTCCTCAGATTTCTATGAACAGCTGTAAATATTTGTTTGCCTGGGGGCTAATGGATGTCAGCGGTGAAGTGAAATTTTATCTAAGTGAGGGAGCGAGAGCAAGAGAGTCCCTATACACTCCCCCTCCCCCCAACATATGCCCAGTCCAACACTAAAACTAAACTGAAACTATAATGCCAGGATAAAAAAAACTAATGAAATAGAAATCAAATCAAATCATTTCAGTTTTTTACAGAAACTGAACGGAGTTGATATTCCAGCAGATGGCGCTGTGCCGCAACTGCTTCACATCGGACACTAAAGTAGCGCGAAGATTAAAGGTGCACTATGAGTTCCTGCATGGTTTCAGCGCAATTTCATTTTTGTCCCAAATCATAGGCCTCTCTCTTTGATCCGCTAGCTGCCTGCCCCCTGAATACGCTGTGAAAAAGCCCGGTCTCGGGACACAACACAGGGGTCGTAAACGTCAAACAAACACTAGGGGCACAGGCTGTGCACCAAAATACAACAAACCACTCCAGCCAATCACCGACAAGATGCTTGGGGGACGGAGTGGGGGTTAGTGACAGTTAATCAGTTAGTCATGACAGTTACGGAAACATGGGGGGAGGGGCGAGCTTGCTCTGTTTTGTTTGGTATTCACTTTGAACGTCAACAGAAGAGTGATGTCATGCAGGAACTCAGAGTGCACCTTTAATCGTTAAACATCATGGCCATTCTTACACAGTTCTCCAACCAGGTATTCTGTATGTATATGTAGCTACATACTTCTGAGACGTTATACCTGGCCATAGGCGTAATTTACAGGGGGGTTACAACCCCCCCAATAATCAAAACTGGCCAGTGCAACCCCCCCCCCAAATACCTATTTCCTTTACATTATTCAAGACATTTGCACCATGAATTGATGCAGAAAAATTCACCAGAATGCTCAAAAGTGGAGATCTCAACCCCCCCCACCCCCCCAATGTTTAACTCAAAGTTACACCCTTGTACCTGACTGACAAAAACAAGCTAAAACTTAATATTTCCGAAAAACTCAAACTAACTGTAATAACCTTGGTGTGCCAACTGCTACTCTCACTGCAGCTGTACGTTGTCGGAACTCCCCCTCCTCTTATCCCCAATAATCCCCCAGCCTGCTTTACAGTAATAGCCACATGTCAAGTGCATAGGGAGTAGCGTGTGTGTGTGTGCGTGTGTGCGCGTGCGTTCATATGCAGCTACACAAAGGTGACATGCATGGTGCAATGTACAGTAGGGCTTTGAACAGAGGAGAGGAAGCCAGCATGTTGCTGCTCTGTTGGAAATGACATCATAGCAGGGGTTAAACAGCCACCGTTTACCTTGATTTATAATCCTCCTCCTCTCCCTCCCTTCGCCTCTCCTCCTCCTCCTCCTCCTCCTCCCTTATTCTTCTCCATCCTCCCCACACAGAGGGGTGAGGCGTGACTGCAGGGGAGGGGGAGAGAGCGAAAAGAGATAGGATGGGAATCAACGAATGGAAATTAATTAGACCATGAAAAATAAAGCATAATATTAAGGACGAGTGAGTGAATCAATATGGGAGTGTTTTTCTGTTGTCAAGCAGAGACCTTGTAACACCAATTTTGCCGATTTCAGGTTTAGAGTACGTAGCGTGTTCACACAGGAAAAGAGACAGAATGAAGTATACTCAAGCCACACAGTATACAGTACACACAGTCAGCCACAATGCATTGCACAAAATAAAGAGAATGGAGAAGCTGTAAAAGTAGAAAAAGTTCAAACTAAAACAAAATGCGGTTTTGAGGGAATTACTCCCTCTGATACGACATACACGATTTGTCCAAATTTGAGTTCTGGAACGTCTGTAACTTTGGGGTTTGCAGCAAAACAAGGCTCAACTCCCCTGGTCCCTGCTTTTACAACCCAAAACTATAACTGGTTTGGGCATACTTGTTCCACATGAGCCTACGTGGGTCCTGAACAGTTTCAAAGTGTCAGCCTCCAGGTGGTGCTGGAGGGAATGTCAGGGGATCACATCAGTACTGTAGGATTCATCTTCTGGAGACCGTGATTGTCTGTACAAAATCCTGAGATAGACGGCAATCCGTTGTCGAAATATTTCAGTCATGATCAAAGTAGCCTCGCATTGCCAGACTTTCCTCCACAGCGCTGCGGAGAAAGGTCTGGCTAGTCCACACACAGCATTCTGGGATGGGAGAAAAACGTGCTCTGGTTTATTGGCGTTTCTTTAAACCAATCACAATCGTCTTGGGCGGTGCTAAGCGCCGGACAGAGCAACAAACGAACACTGTAAGAAAGAAATACGTAGAAAAGCAGATAGATGTCCTGGCAGAAAATTCCCAGTACCTTTTCTGTTAAGTTTACGGACATTTGGGCCCCTGGGTAGCTCACCTGGTCGAGCGCGCGCCCACATACAGAGGTTTACTTCACGACGCAGTGGCCGCGGGTTCAACTCCAACCTGTGGCCCTTTGCTGCATGTCATTCCCCCTCTCTCCCCCTTTCGTGTCTTTAGCTGCCCTATAAATAAAGGCCTAAAATGCCCCAAAAAATCATCTTTAAAAAAAACTAAAACAAAAAAGTTTACGGACATTTCTGTTAATCCAAAAAAACAAAATACGGAAAAACGCCTATGAAAAAGCATTACAGAACATTCCTTCATATTAACACAGTACATAAGCCGGTATTTCTACGGACTTTTCTAACAGTGTAGCCTCGGGAAGGAACTTGTTTTGGTGGAACGTGTGTACGTTCAAAAGTTGTTTAAGTCGTGCGACAGAAAACTCAGATTGGACAGATAGTCTAGCTAACTGTCTGGATTTACCCTGCAGAGATCTGAGGAACAGTTAACCATAGTCCTCAGAAATCCACCGGAGTTTACAATGCCAACACAAAGAAAGCGGATGGAGACGGACATCCGGACAAATGTCCTCAATCCTGGAAGTAGAACGTCGTGGATATAGACTGTGATCCTAGTGGTGGGCTGACACTGCCATCCCTAAGGTTACGTTGCAATTGTGGCTAAAAGTCTAGGACCTCATGGACCAAATGGGGGTATGCATACCCCTAGGGGTACTTCCGAGTACTTCAGGGGGTACGTGAGATTTCTTTCTTAAAGTTTCTTAAAACAATATCAGTCATGCATAATCGCTAAAATAATAATACACTGTAATACTGAATGCATTTAGTGATACTTAACATTTGCGGCATTTCTGTGTTATTCAGTTACAATATGGTAGTTTAGTACATCAGACACTGATGATGATGGTGCAGCGCTGTATTGTGCCTATTTATATAGCTGGCTAATGTTTGGTGCTGGTCAGGGCTACTTGGATGAAAACATATTTCAAAGGGGATACATTATTAAGAAAAGCTTGAGAACCAGATATCCAAAGGAACCATCAAAAATGCAAAAATGTCAAGAAACAACTCTTTTTACGTTTATTTGAGTTCCTTAAAGTTGTTTTTTTACTAGTGACCATTTCAATAAAGGAATTGATGAATACATAAACGGATGTACAGTACAGGCCAAAAGTTTGGACACACTTTCTCATTCAATGTGTTTCCTTTTATTTTTTTATGACTATTTACATTGTAGATTCTCAGTGAAGGCATCAAAACTATGAATGAACACATATGGAATTATGTACTTAACAAAAAAGTGTGAAATAACTGAAAACATGTCTTATATTTTAGATTCTTCAAAGTAGCCACCCTTTGCTTTTTTTATTAATAAGGGAAAAAATTCCACTAATTAACCCTGACAAAGCACACCTGTGAAGTGAAAACCATTTCAGGTGACTACCTCATGAAGCTCATTGAGAGAACACCAAGGGTTTGTAGAGTTATCAAAAAAAGCAAAGGGTGGCTACTTTGAAGAATCTAAAATATAAGACATGTTTTCAGTTATTTCACACTTTTTTGTTAAGTACATATGTGTTATATATGTGTTCATTCATAGTTTTGATGCCTTCAGTGAGAATCTACAATGTAAATAGTCATGAAAATAAAGGAAACACATTGAATGAGAAGGTGTGTCCAAACTTTTGGCCTGTACTGTACATTATCACAAGCTTGAATGCGTGTGCGTGTGCGTGTGCGTGTACGTGTGCGTGTGTGTGCGTGTGTGTGTGTGTGTGTGTGTGTGTCTGTGTGGATAGAGAAGAGAGAGGGAGATCACAACATGCTCCAGTTGCCTGAGGGCTGACTGAAGCTCAAGCTGAAATTCCTCATGTCTACCATAAAACAGTCCAGCATTCCACTACTTTTACACACACACACACACACACACTCAGTCACACACCCTCCCTTCACAGCGGTGGCAGCACTTCACAAAGGAACCATTGAAGGGGCTCCTTCAGTTTAAAAGTTGAAGAGTATGTCTAATTTTGGTCCGAGTTCATTAGGCAACACAAAAGTGGGAGCTTGCAGAGAACATGAGGACAGTGGCAGAGGCAAGTGCTTCATGCCAGGACTGATAAGAGCAGACAGAAACTACAAAGGCGCCTCTCCTTCAGAAGGAAAGGATGAAGACGGAAGAGAGGGAGGAGGAGGAGAGAAAAAAAGGAAAACCAAACGGCAGGCAAAAGTCTTGGCCCAGAATGTTGTGTGCTTTTAATACATGCGTGTCAGTGTTTGTTAATGGAACCCAGCAAGCCTGCAACACACCAATATTCATTCAACTTGAATATTCAGCTGTGTGTGGGGTGGGTGTGGGGGGAGCAGCACAAATGTAATGGGAAGCCAATGAAAATGAAATACTTTAAGTTTGACTACTATATCGAGGGTATTAAATTGTCATCAGAAACAGTACGCGACTTTATGTCAAATGCAAATCCGCCCTTGCGAGTCGCATTCCTTCCCCTCATTATGAGGACGGAGTGAAGAACTTCTAAAATAAAAAATATATAAAAGCGACAACAGCTAAAGTAGAAAATTGCTTCAAGTGCATGGCCTCAGAATCCCCAGCATTGTTGAGGAGAGAGTGTAAAGATGAATGCGGACAGCGACGTGCCCATGAGATCTGTGTTTTTGCTCTAACTGCGATGCAGTGTTGCTGCTTTAGTGCAAGGCCCTGAGCTGTAAATGGATATTGGAGATTAGATCTTTCATCTGGAGAGAGCCATGTCATTTTCCTATTTTTCTCTCTTATTGATTCTGGCCACTCTCAGCTCCACATGAACAAACCCTTTCAGACTGGGAAAGGCCAATCCAGAGCTGTTCATATTGGCTACTTACAGATCTCGCTATATTATAAGAGATGTTACAGCAGATTTGATAGATAAATGTGTAGATGTGTTGAGAGATGGATACTGTATGCATTACCACGGCTGGTGTTTTTTTTTTCATTCTTAGGCATGACTCATATACTATCATCTTTTCATCGCTGCATGTATCAAGAGTCTTAAAGGTCCCATATTATAATCATTTTCACGTTCATATATTCGTATTTTGGGTTTCTACAAGACCCTGTTCACATGCTTTAATGTAAAATAAAAACATTATTTTTATGCACTCATACTGTCTGTCTGAATATACCTGTATTCCCTCTGTGTCTGAAAAGCCCCCCCTCCCAAAAAACCTGATTTTTTTTTCTTCTATCCCAGAATGTCTGTGTGACTTTACTCCGCATAGTCTCGCACTGCCAGACCTTTCCTCCACAGCGCTGCGGAGGAAGGTCTGGCTAGTCCACACAGTATTCCGGGTTGGGAGAAAAACGTGCTCTGGTTTATTGGCGTTTCTTTAAACCAATCACAATCGTCTTGGGCGCTGCTAGGCCCCGGACACAATGACGGTGCCTCTGCAAAATAGCCTCCGGAAGGAACTTGTTTTGGTGGAACATGTGTACGCTCAAAAGTTGTTTTAGTTGTGCAACAGAAAACTCTAGCTAGCTGTCTGGATTTACCCTGCAGAGATCTGAGGAGCAGTTAACCATAGTCCTCAGAAATCCACCGGAGGTTAGAATTAAAACACAAAAAAAGCGGCCGAAAATTAGGGACATCTGGCAGAATTTCCGGCAGCACCTGAACAAATCCTGGTCGATATAGACCATACCCCACAACACTGTGGAGATAGGTCTGGCAATGCGAGACTACTCGGCCCTGGACTGGAGCTCCACCGGGATGCTGTGATGAGGACCGACACAGATTTGGGCTAATTCCTTTAGCTAGCGAGGTCCATCCCATATTGACCATCCTCAGCATAAGCTTCAGCCACCCACCCCTCTTCCCTCACTGCAGACTTACCCTAGCACTGGGAGCTAATGAAAACAAATGGCTTTTCAATGGGCAGACAAACCTATTTCAGACATTCATCATCAGCCTCATAGATTTCTAAAATCCCATCAAGTCTGTCCCTGGCCTACACCTCACTTTGTCTCTGGCTTTCTCTTGTTGTCCGTCCGTCTCCCTCCGCTCTAAATGCCACTCATAAACTGCAATTACCAACTTTGTAACTTTTCAGCGTCATTTATACAAGCTCCATGTAGAATAAGCCACCTGACAGTTATTCACTCACCAAATCTCCGTTGACAGAAACAAGTGGACAGGACGGTTTTATCTAGAGACGGCAGAATGAATGGAAACTGGCTGCTAATTTCTCTGAGCGGTGCACAGCAGTGCTCTGAGCTTTTACAAAACTTTCACATTTTCCACAGCAAATAAACAAAAATTTGATTAGATAGGATCAGCCTTTAATGGTCCCTGTGAGGAAATTGGGTTGTTGTTGCAGCAGCAGCACAGAGAAGAATATACTGTAGATAAGAACAGGACAGATATAGATTATTTGAAGATAAATACAACACATATTAAGTAATAAGAATGCATGGGCAGTGACAATAATACTACAGGAAGATATGTGAAGGCAAAGCATCTTCGGATGAAGAGATAGAATGCAGGGCATGTGCATGACGGATCAGATTGTGCATGTCAGACAGAGGTTCAGAGTAGTGCTGAGCATAGCAAATTAAGGGGTTTTTGTGTCGTCTGAAATCAGCCTTTGAATTGTTTGCCAGAAGTGCTTTTAATATCTGTCCTGCAAAAAAATAGGTAGAGAAACGGTCCAATCAGCATCTTCCCAGAGGCGAAAAGTTGCACAAACCTTTTAGGGTTAGAGTCGTCCTTCTGCTACTCTAGCTGGTAAGATTCACAAATTGATAAGGAAGTACTGTTGCTGTTAATATTCCTGAGCAAGTGTCACACAAGGCACTTATTGATTGGTTTATTTATTTTAGAAATGAAATTATAAATCCAAACAAACGGTATACATTTGTTTTATGATGGCAAACAAGAAACCAGAACTGTAGTATTTACCTGGAAAATACATTTTGGTTCAGTAATGCAAAACCTTGTGTTTCTCCTTCATTTGTTCAAATGTGAAGTGGTCGTAGTGGTCGTCTGGCCAAACAAGTTGAACCTGGCTCCAATTTGGCTGAAGCACACAGGTAGATTTCTTTTAACATTTTGGGCCCTATTATTAAAGGGTCCGTGCGCCAGCCGCATGGTTAAAAAGGGTTGTACTTAGTGTCTTCATTAATTCATAGGTGTGTTTTGGGCGTAACATGCAATAAACCAATCAGAGGGTCATCTCCCATTCCCTTTAAAAGCCAGGCGTGTTAGGACCTTGGCGCATTGCTATTCTGATGGCAGATTTGCACCGTGATATTTTTATTTTTAGTTTGTGTGCTGCTGCACATCCCTTTGTGTGTGTATCGAACATAGTGTGCGCACGCTGTACACGAGCCTAGGCGCATTTTACTAATGCACTGTTAAAATAACAATGAAATGCTGCGTTATTGACTTTAGACCAGGTTTTTGTTGGTCAATGGCGCGATCACTTCCCGCTGCCTCAAGATAGCAATACGCCCAGAATGCACCTGAACACACCTCCCTGTAAGACCAGCACGCCCCATGGGCGCACAGATGGGCGCTGTGGCATTTGATATTTAAACGACGCGGGCGCTGGACGGGAAATTGACAAATGCCATCCATCCATCCATCTTCGTCCGCTTATCCGGTGTCGGGTCGCGGGGGGAGCAGCTCCAGCAGGGGACCCCAAACTTCCCTTTCCCGAGCAACATTAACCAGCTCCGACTGGGGGATCCCGAGGCGTTCCCAGGCCAGGTTGGAGATATAATCCCTCCACCTAGTCCTGGGTCTTCCCGAGGCCTCCTCCCAGCTGGACGTGCCTGGAACACCTCCCCTAGGGAGGCCCCCAGGGGCATCCTCACCAGATGCCCGAACCACCTCAACTGGCTCCTTTCGACGCAGCGGAGCAGTGGCTACTCCTCGAGCTCCTCACGGATGACTGAGCTTCTCACCCTATCTCTAAGGGAGACGCCAGCCACCCTCCTGAGGAAACCCATTTCGGCCGCTTGTACCCTGGATCTCGTTCTTCCGGTCATGACCCAGCCTTCATGACCATAGGTGAGGGTAGGAACGAAAACTGACCGGTAGATCGAGAGCTTTGCCTTCTGGCTCAGCTCTCTTTTCGTCACAACGGTGCGATAGATGGAATGTAATACCGCACCCGCTCGCCGCATTCTCCGACCAATCTCCGCTCCATTGTCCCCTCACTCGCGAACAAAACCCCAAGGTACTTGAACTCCTTCACTTGGGGTAAGGACTCATTCCCTACCTGGAGAAGGCATTCCATCGGTTTCCTGCTGAGAACCATGGCCTCCGATTTAGAGGTGCTGATCCTCATCCCAACCGCTTCACACTGGCTGCGAACCGATCCAGTGAGTGCTGAAGGTCGCAGGCCGATGATGCCATCAGGACCACATCATCTGCAAAAGCGCGGCGAGATCCCCAGCCCACCGAACCCGCAACCCCTCCCCACCCCGACTACGCCTCGATATCCTGTCCATAAATATTACAAACAGGATTGGTGACAGGGAAGGCCCTGGCGGAGGCCAACCCTCACCTGAAACGAGTCCGACTTACTGCGGGAACCTGGACACAGCTCTCACTTTGGTCGTATAGAGATTGGATGGCCCTGATCGAGACCCCCTCACCCCATACTCCGCAGCACCTCCCACAGTTTCTCCCGGGGGACCCGGTCATAGCCTTCTCCAAATCCACAAAACACATGTAGACCGGTTGGGCATACTCCCAGGCCCCTCCAGGACCCTTGCGAGAGTGAAGAGCTGGTCCGTTGTTCCACCGACCAGGACCGGAATCACATTGTTCCTCCTCAACCTGAGGTTCGACTATCGGCCGAACCCTCCTTTCCAGCACCTTGGAGTAGACTTTACCAGGGAGGCTGAGAAGTGTGATACCCCCGTAATAATTGGCCACACCCTCTGGTCCCCCCTTTTTAAAAAAAAGGGAAAACCACCACCCGCTGCACTCCTTTGGCACTGTTCCAGACTTCCACGCAATGTTGAAGAGACGTGTCAACCAGGACAGCCCCTCCACACCCAGAGCCTTGAGCATTTTCTGACGCCGGATCTCATCAATCCCCGGGGCTTTGCCACTGTGGAGTTGTTTGACTACATCAGTGACTTCCGCCGGAAATCGGCCCATCCCCGTCATCCTCCAGCTCTGCCTCTAACAGGTAAGGGAATTAGTTCGGATTCAGGAGTTCCTCAAAATGCTCCTTCCACCGCCCTATTACCTCCTCAGTTGAGGTCAACAGTGTCCCATCCTTACTGTACACAGCTTGGATGGTTCCGCTTCCCCTCCTGAGGTGGCGACATTTTCAGAAGCACTTTGGTGCCCGAACCGAAAGTCCTTCTCCATGTCTTCTCCAAACTTCTCCCACACCCGCTGCTTTGCCTCTTTCACGGGCAGGCTGCAGCCCTCCGGCCCCTTCGGTACCCCTGCAACCGCCTCCGGAGTCCTCTGGGATAACATATCCCGGAAAGACTCCTTCTTCAGTCGGACGGCTTCCCTGACCACCGTGTCCACCACGGTGTTCGTGGGTTACCGCCCCTTGAGGCACCTAAGACCCTAAGACCACAGCTCCTCGCCGCAGCTTCAGCAATGGAAACTTTGAACATTGTCCACTCTGGTTCAATGCCCCCAGCCTCCACAGGGATGCACGAAAAGCCTCACCGGAGGTGCGAGTTGAAAGTCCGTTGCTGACAGGGGCCTCCTCCAGACGTTCACACAATTTACCCGCACTACTACGTCTGGGCTTACCAGGTCTGTCCAGAGTCTTCCCCACCCCTGACCCAACTCACCACCAGATGGTGATCGGTTGACAGCTCTGCCCTCCTCTTCACCCGAATGTGTCAAAACATACGGCCTCAGATCAGATGAAACGATTATAAAATCGATCATTGACCCCTTCGGGCCTAGGGTGCTCTGGTACCAGGTACACTTATGAGCATCCCTATGTTCGAACATGGTGTTCGTTATAGACAATCCATGACTAGCACAGAAGTCCAACAACAAACAACCACTCTGGTTTAGATCAGGGAGGCCGTTCCTCCCAATCACGCCTCTCAGGTGTCTCCATCATTGCCCACGCTGCGTTTGAAGTCCCCCCGCAGAACAATGGATTCCCCCACTGGCCCCATGCAGGACTCCACTCAAGGTCTCCAAGAAGGCGGATACTCGAACTCCTGTTTGGTGCATATGCACAAACAACAGTCAGACAACAGTTTTCCCCCACAACCCGCAGGCGTAGGGGAGGCGAACCCTCGTCCACCGGGGTAAACTCCAACGCGCCGCGCGCCAGCCGGGGCTTGTTAGTATCCCCACACCCGCCCGGCCGCACACCCTGAGCAACCCCGAGAAGAAAAGAGTCCAACCCCTATCCAGGAGTACAGTTCCAGAACCGAGACCGGTGTAGAGGTAAGCCCCACCAGATCTAACCGGTAGCGCTCCACCTCCCGCACCAGTTCCGCTCCTTCCCCACAGAGAGGTGACGTTCCACGTCCCCAGAGCCAGCGTCTGCTGCCCGGGTCTGGTCCGTCGAGGCCCCTGACCTTCACTGCCACCCATGTGGCAGCGCACTGCACCCCAGCGGTTCCTCCCACAGGTGGTGGGCCCATGGGCTGGAGAGATGGGGGCCACGTAGCTTGTTTGGGCTGTGCCGGGCCGCGGGCTCGCGGCAAACCCCGCCACCAGGCCGCCGACGAGCCCGCCGTCTGGGCCTGGCTCCAGATGGGGGCCCCGGGCTTCCCTCCCGGGCAGGGTCACTCCATTTCTACCTTGTTTTTCCATTGGGGTTTTTGAACCATTCTTTGTCTGGCCCCTCACCTGAGACCACTTTGCCTTGGGAGACCCTACCAGGAGCACAAAGATCCAGACAACACAGCCCTCAGGTTCACAGAGACACACAAACCTCTCCACCACGATAAGGTGATGGTTCACGGAGAAGATTGACAAATGCGTCGGTCTTAAACTAGCAAAGACACCTGCGCCGGGCGGAAGATAGGGCCCTTCAATCCGGTCTCACGCCAGGTCGTGAAATAGTCACGTTATTTTTATTTATTGATTCATGTACAGGTCACGATTCTTGATCGTGTACAGGTCACGATTTTCGAACCTGCTCTGGGGGACGCAACAACGGGGAAATGAGGCGCCACACGCCGGCCACAACAACAGGACAGACCGCCACATGTGGGACGCGATCCCCGGGCGCATCCCCAGGTGCAGGGGCACACAACAATGGGGAAAGTAAACTGTTTCATCCACCACCCCGACCAACCTCCCTGTGCGGACTTTCGCCTTATCAATACTACATACCGTCATCATTCTGTGATCTCGAAATATGCTTCCCATTGAAATGCATTGCTTTAAAATTCGTAATCACCACACGAAAAAAACTATGTTTTCGTGTCCTGTCCACGAATCAATAGATTCAATAACGAGACCATATCATGAACTGCCAAGAGATCGGGCTGGACCCTTAACATTACAGCTGTAGTAGAAATACAGCATTTAAGTAAAAACAACACATAGTAAGCCTATCCAAGCGCATAATGACATGGTTAAACCAACCATTATTGGGAGGAAAAATCCATTACAATGTTTAAGAGATTTTAAACATAGTATCTTTGTGTTTTTTTTTAAATATTAATCATAGTGGCCATGCAAAAACATAATAAAGTCTTGAGTTTACAAAAAAATGTAGATCAAGCCTAATTATTACAAGAGTAAGAAAAAACAGGAAATGATTTTCTTACGAGTGGGAGTGAGTGAATTCAGGTCTGAAAGATGTGCGTTGTTGTTGGAGGTCATGGTTTGCTCACCTTTTTATCCCCCCGCCCCCCCTGCCCCTCCCCCCTCCCTCTGCTTGGCTGAAAAGAGTGTCATACACAGGGGCACTCATTGTAACAGCAGGGCTGACTGATGGGCAATGATGATGTCATCAGCGAGTGCCAATCCTGATCAGAGCGGTGGATCGGTGCCAGGCTGCGGGTGGCCGTAGCAACCAGATGCCAAGGCAACGATGCCACTCAGCCAATCAACGACGGGAAGCCTAACGATGCAACGTGGCAGGTGCACCGTGGAGGGAGCTGTGACGTTAGACCATATTAAGAGCATTTGCTACCATCTTAAATATTGTTTTGTCTTATTATTATTATTACTCCTCTAATGCATGTGTGTAGACACTCATACTGATATATATGTATGGGTAGTACCATGGGTAGTACCAGACTACCCAGGGCCCTTATGCGAGGAGGGCCCAAGAAAATGCTAGAATGAATAGCTGTGGATGCCTCTATAGGGCCCAGAATTTTTTGTTACGCCCCTAGTAGCTATTTGGGAACCTGGCTATTTCCTGAAACAAAAGCATCCATTCTGAAAGTTACATTGCTGATGCTTAAAATGTTTGAGTTCGCTACACTGTAACACCTCTAGGCTCTCTTTCTTCTTCTGTTCCTGAATGTAGCGAAATGAGAGGAGAGAGATTGGTTGGTCGCTGACCGCGACTCACGCTACACTTTTTTCATTTTTTTTCTGGTGATAATGATGGAGTGATGATGGAGCACGCACCCACTTCTGTTATAAACCATTTCCACTTTCTGATGCATCATTACATAATCATACCGACTACTTACACACATTTGTACGATTGCAAACAATTCATGATCAGTAGATGGATTAGTTTAGGTTTTGAATTCATAGTAGGGTTAGGGTTAGGCTAACCCTGCCTCCACACCTCAAAAGAACCGCACCTGAGCCACAACACCCCTCCCCCCCCAAACAGTTTAAAGTCTGGTTCTGTAGTTCAGTACAATTGACAGTTTTAAAGAAAAAAATGGACAAATGCACCAGAATTAGTTATAACCGGGGGGTGGGAAAAAGCAGGTGAGGTGTGAAAGAACCATAAGTGTGTGAGGGTGGATTTAGGATTTAGTATTTAGGACCAGTAACTTTTACAGGAAAATGGAAAAGCAGGATTAGAGATACTATAAGCTCCGTATACACCGGGTTATCACCTCTGTATTTTTCTCTCTTGTTGACTTCCTCCTTTATTTCTTAGTGCTCTTCCTCTCCCTGATCCCAGCCTTCTCCGCTGATCCACAGAGTGGGAATTAACCCCTATGTAATTACATGAAGGGGGTCAACGTGTAGTCAGGCTGGAAAAGTGTTAGACGGCCCTTGCCTCTCCTCTAAGTGATATCAAGAAAGGGTGGATGAGCATGTAGATGGGTAGACGAGTGGCTCATAGATGGGTAGATAGCCTACCTGAATGAATGGCTAGACAGTATCAACCGCAGGTCTCTGCTGAGAGACCTGCAGCCCAGATTATTTTTAGGAAATCAGATATGTGGTTGCAATGAAAAACTGATAGGAACCATTTTCAATGTGGATTAATCTGTTGATTATTTTCTGGATTAATGGATTAGTTGTTTGGTCTATAAAAAGGGGGAAAAATGGGGATCAGTGTTTCCCAAAGCCCAAGATGACGTACTCAAATGTCTCGTTTTGTCCACAACTCAAAGATGTTCAGTTTACTGTCACAGAGGAGAGAAGGAACTAGAACAATATTCACATTTAAGAAGTTGCAATCAGAGAATTATGACCTGTTTTTCCATAGAAGAAAAGACTCAAACTGATTAATCGATTATCAAAATCGTTGACGATTAACTAAATAGTTGACAATTAATCGATTAATCTTTGCAGCTCTACATTTTGCATTCAATAACCAAAGTAAATGACTCTTTGATTGCTTTCATTATTCTCGTAACTCATTCCAAACCAACTTACAGCGCTAACCCTGTTCATCTATCTCTGTCCATCACACAATAGCACGCATTAGACATAATTATGCCGCTGCATTTTAATAGCACACCGTGTACCATTTAAACCACACCGTCAGCTGCAACTCTGACCACCAGGCTTTTAAAAACAGCGACACATTTGTAAAGCCAGCCTAGTACACAAACCAAATATTTCCCTCCATGCACTGTAACGCACACCAGATAGTTGCAGAGGGTTGTAATATTAAAGTATGAAAATGCACAACAGAAAATATAACATCAAAATAGCAATTGTATACTTAAATTAATCATTTTTTCTCTGTATCACCCTGGCGATGTGTTCAATTTGCTGTTTTTGTGTTTTCTCTCCCTCCCTCCCTCCCTCCCTCCCTCACTAGATAGGAGCCCTCAGCAGCAGAAGCAGGAGTGGTGAACAGTTAATAGTGGCACTGCAATAACAATAAAATGTCATCAATCTGTGGGCGCCTCCTGCCTCTGTCACACCAAGTTTGTACAGAGTAATGACATTAGGCCCGGAGTAGCTGGCACACTGCTCTCTTAAAGGCACCGCACCTCCCAAACAAACATTACACCTATAGAGAGATAAGAGAGAGAGAGAGAGAGAGAGAGAGAGAGAGAGAGAGAAATGTGGGGGTTGAAGTAAGGAGGGAAAGGATAGAGGAGGTACAACAAGGAACGAAGGAATAGAGGAAATACTAGCGGAACGCGGAAGTCGGAATTTCTGACTTCCAAGTCGAGAAGTCAAGAATTTTCAACAGGAATGCCCCCCCACACACACACACACACACACACACACACACACACACACACACACACACACACACCCCAAAGTCAGATTTCCAACTCAGAAAGTCGGACAACCTTCAACTCACTTCACATTTTTTTTATTCCACTCATGGAAACAGACACATTTTGTAATCACACCATCGATTATTTGCCCTATCATATTACATATCCATTATTGGAAAGAAGCTTGAAGACAAAAATCTTATTTTCCCAGCCCCTTTCTCAAACGATACAACAAACAGAAATACATAGTTAACCTGTCAGTTAACAATTCATTTTACAGATGAAACCTGACAGGAGTCCGACCTCAAAATCCAAGATGGCTGCTCCGTGCTTTAACAGCAGTGAACGCTGTAGTAATATACAGTTAATTAGCTCTTCTGTCTAAATTGTGTCTCACTAAATCAGTCATACACACAGGCCTGTCCAACTTCTATCTGTGGACAATATGTTGCCAAGCTGTTTGTATATACATGTCAAAATACAGCGTAGTGCGTTGTTATCAAATGTTATTGCTAACAATGGCTAACCTGGCTAGAGCTAACCCCACTGTGAAGTAATGGTTATTCGGATTTGTTATACTTGAACACAGTCAACTCGGATGGGACGTCATTCCCAGCGCCGACTTCCGAGGTAAATGGAACGCAGCGTTAATTTCTCCGTCAGCCATTTTGAATTTGCGTTACACTCAAATGTACCGGAAACTGCAGCTCAGTTACAGTATGTTTTCCTGTTCTGTGTATGCAAATCTGATATCAGCTCAGATTATTTACTGCTACATAGCCTATATTTATATATATTTATATTTTCTAAATATATATATTTAGAAAATGGATTCAAGAAAATCCAAAAGAATACACACTTGATGTTTCTCTCACTATTGTTAGCCAGCGCAACAACAAAGCTACAACATGGAAACAGCAGTTCACTCCGCATAGTAATGTCATAATAGCTAACTATGAACTAGTAAACTACAGGAAGTATGAGTAACAGTTTATGTAGATAACACTCTAGTCAGCTCACAATACACACCTTCCAACCTTGTCAGGCTACATATTAGCTTTATTCGTTTAAATAAAACATCTCACACATTCAGTGGAAAGATTCCCTCTATAGGCAGCACAAAATTGGGCTTAGCTGCGCAACTGTAGCCTATATCGCTAATGTTTTAACTCAAGAAAAAAAACATTGCATTTATCCAGAGGCTGTATTACTCTACTTCATGAATGTACAGAGACAGAAGAGAGAGAGAAAACTGGAAGAGAGGTGGAGCGTTTCTGGTGAGTCCTGGGATCAGTCAGAGGCTGAGCTGTTTTCTAAACCAGTGGTTCTCAAAGTGGGGTCCGGGGACCCCTCCAGGGGTCCTTGAAGGGGTTCCAGGGGATCCCCAACAAAAAGGTTGATTCATTTATTTTCACTATAATTTTATCCATAAGTAACACAATGCTAGATTGTATGACTATTTTGCTCATGGGTCTCATTCACTTTGTGTAATAAAACATCTAAAAGCAAAAATTCTATCAGGTAGGGGTCCCTCGGACAAAGTCTTTTCAGATGGGGGTCCGTGGTCTAATTTGTGTCCGTTTAGGTGTCCTTGATGTGAAAAAGTTTGAGAACAACTGACCTAAACACTAGTCTGGCTCAACGGATGTACAGTGCTGGGATAAAGCCTGACCTCCAGTTTCTCCTCTAACGCTATCTCCGCTATCTATTTTGCAAGGCCACCGCCGCTGCATCCAGGGCTTGGCGCCGCCCAGGACGGTTGTAGTTCGTTAAAAGAAATGCAAACAAGCCAAAGAGTTTTTTTTTTTTTCACTATCCTAGAACAGATAAGCGGTGGAACCAGCCCATACTCCAGCGCTGTGGGGATAGGTCTGGGAATGCGAGACACAAACACACGCAAGCTAGCTAAAGCTACCGTTTGTACAGTATGCAGTAACTGTATGGCAACAGTGACATTGATTTTACATTTCCATCAGAGCACAGCTAGCCAATTTAATCCCGCAGTCATAGCTGTGATTTACAGAAGAGCATTGATGCAGAAACATTTTAGTGAATGCTTTCCAAAGTTGTGTACATAGTGTGAAAAAGTCTAATGTGTTTTATCATGCAGCGGATGTTAAGTGATGACTCGTGTTGACTCGTGTTGAGATTGCATTAGATGTGCTGACTAAGGCCAGTATTGTCAGATGATGTGCTAATAACCAACCTGACTGGAAATGGCATTGATACTCAACACTGAAGATGCTACTCATTTGTATGCATGAGGCTATCAATTTCAATGACTCAGTATAATAATTTAAACATTGAAATAATTGATAATACATACTATTGATAATACAATACTTGCATATGTGTGTTAGTGCAAACAATTGTTTTTGAAATGTATAGATGCTACTGACTGTCTGTCTGTGTGTATGTGTGTGTGTGTTGCGCGCGTGCGCGCATGCATGCATGAATGCATGCTTTTGCACTGAGTTGTCTGGGTTTATGAGTGCCAAAGCGTTCTCATTGGGGTGTGTGGACTTGCATCCATCTGCATGCCCGCTGGTGACACATCAGCCAAGAGCCTCCATCAGTGACACACACACTTGGGGGGGATGGGGGCCGGAGGCGGGGAGGCAGAGTGTGAAAGGGAGACAAAAGCGTGCATGTGTGTGTGTTAGTGTAAGAGAACGGGCGAGGCGGAATGAGCGAGAGGGGAAGGTCTGGCCAGGCGGCATTAACCCTGCGTTGCCTGAGGCCAAGCCGTGCCACTGATCCTGTTTCTAATTCACCCCTGCTGGCACTGCTAATGCCAGCCACTACCAGTTACCACACAATCTGCTCAGGGGACTGCCCAGCCCTGCTCAGCCCAACACCCACATATACAATAATCTGGGCTGGGTTGTGCATAATGATTAGCATCCTGCTCAGACCTTATATCTCCTCACACTGAGAGGCAAAATGAATAAAATCTACTGCCTGTACTAAATAAAATGGTTCTTGTTTAAAGCTAAAATACAACTCTTTTTAATCTTGTTTTTATCCCAAGTTTAATCTTATTTTGTAGTCATCTTCCAGCTTTATGTCATCATTTGATTTAATAAAACTAATCCAACATTTTACCTAATTAAGTTGTTTGGCTACACGTGTTTGATTGTGTGTACTACGGTTATTTGTATTGGGCTTTTTTCATTTCCTATTTTATCATTTGCTTTCACCTTGTCTTAATTTGCACCAATTACCCCTTGTCTCAGCCGTCCGTCACCAATCTGCCTGTTAGCCTTTATTCATATATCTCTCCACCCCCACCCCACCCCCACCACCCCACTGCTGCTTATCACTTTCTCTCCCTCAGTCTGTTTTGTGGCTGAACAAACACGATGACCTTAAAGAACATGTATTAATGACGAGAGCTGATTGCTGTTTTAAAGAAAAAGGAAAATGGCTAGTGAGGTTAAAAAAAATAAACCCATAAAAATGGGTGTGTACAAAGCACTGCCCTCTGCCACTGCCATGGCCATGATAACAGTATATACCTATGAAAAGTAATGCACTGCAAACCGTATCCCGGAAGAAGACTTTCATCGTGTCCCAGGCCTACTACTTGTTGGGGACGGTGTTTTAAACCAAACCATGATCTTTTTTATAATCTTAACTAGTCTTTTTGGTGCCTAAACTTAACTTAAGTTGCCGTAGGACAGTCACCTTTCGTTGGCTAAACTCAACTTCAACGGCCACTGAAACGACCGCAATAAAAAATAAAAAAAACATAACGAGTAAACGACCATAAGGGCTCCTGCACACTGCCTGCGTGGCGTTAGCGTGTGAGCTGCGTGGCGTATCCATTTTTATTTCGGCACCCACGTCAACAGGTTAGAGCCTGCGTGACACGCACGTCTCATGTGCGGCTCGAGCCGTGCCGAAAACGCGTGCATGCTAGAAGACCGACGCCTATTTTTCACGCGACACGCAAGCATGTTGGAAGCGTTTCCAGGCAAAATAGAATAGGAAAAGATGTGTATATGTAATTTTGACACAAATACATATTAATAACTGACATGGTTATGTTTTGAAAGTCTCTAGGTTTTGACATAAATGCAGATATAAATGTAATAAAAAAAAATAATAATAATTCTTGATTTTCAAATATTGCACCTGTCAATACAGAACAAAATATTAGTTAATTAATAATAGGAAAGGGAATTGAAATATAAATATATATATATATATCGAAACGTGCAAACAAATGTACAAACACAAAAATATTGACAAAATAAAGTTATTTCATTTTATCAATGGGAAACATACATGTGTACAGACAAGGCTAGCAGCAGCAACAGTGCTTCTGGTGTGCAAAGACATAGAAAACGCCACGCAGCCGCCACGCAACTGACACGCAACAGAAACGCTACTCTCACGTCACGCAGGCAGTGTGCAGGAGCCCTAAGAAATGAACGCAAATTCCTTTAAACGGCACTCATTTTTACAAATCACGCGCTATTTGTAAATTGGGCGTCAGTCTGTATGTAGTTTGGAAAATCAGGAAGCGATGCAGCAGTAAGGTTGTTCATCCATGCGCTGCCGATGGCTAGCAGAAACCGTAAAGTCCAGGGAATCACCAAACCCGCCGTCCACCCTCTGGGTTGCTGCGGCGGAGTGAAGCGCATCTCTGGTCTGATCTACGAAGATAACCGCGGTGTGATGAAGGGAGAAAACACCGAGCACGCCAAAAAGAGGATGGTGGTGTACGCCGCACCCCGTAGGGTTTCAGAGGTTAAACCTGATCCTGAATCACGAATAAAAGGCTCTTTTAAGAGCCAAACACTTGATCTGAAGAGAGACGTCCCGTTCTGAGTAACAGGATTTATTACTTACATTTTGAAATAAATCATTGCAAAGCAGCTCAAGACCCCCCCCCCCCTCCTCCCCTGCTCCCCAAAAAAAGAAACAAACGTCCTTAAACCAAAATTGATTTTAAAAAAGCCCTTCCAGATGGTTCTCCCCACAAGATTAGTTATTTGCCTGTACTGTCGATTTGAACTGAGTTACCATCGAGTGTCAAAAAAGCACTTTTAACGTACATTTAGAACAGATAAAAAATGTGCTTTGCATGTTAATTATGGACAACCATGCGATTCGATTAAATATTTCAATCGATTGACAGCCCTAATTTGAAGCGCTTTAGGAACCACCCATCCTCCCCGACCTGCCTATGTGGATCTTCGCGGCCCTACGTAGCAGCAGTCAATGTGGTGCATACAGTAATAATATATGAGATAAGAAGATGAAGACAAAATGAGTGGAAAAGGCCAAAGAAGAATCTTCAGTTTGCTTCCAGTGTCCAAAATCATAACATAAAACCAACGTGATATCATGACTTTGTGTAAACATACGCGCCCACTTTCTAAAGCCAAGTGGCGTGTTATCTGTACGCATTTTGAGCTATCCGCGTGTATGTCTACACTGTATACAGCGGACATAAACATACACTCCACTTGGCGTGTTATCGCGGAAACATACACGCCACACAAGTGCCGTGTTATCTGTAAGCATTTTGAGCGCCGTATACAGCGGACGGGTTGGGTTAGCGAAAAGAAGAAACGTTTGGGTTTAGTAAAAGAAGAAAGCGACAGTTGAGTTTAGGAAACGTGATACGTGGGACGCGATCCCCGGTCTCCTGGGTGTAAGTCCTGTGTTTTGGCGTGTCTTACATACACCACTTCATGAGATCAGTCTGCATAAAACACAATAAAGTCTTGATTTTTAAATTCAACTGGACTTTGTCGACCCATCATGCAATTGCCCCAAAACTCACAAGGGTGCTGTTTTTTTTAAGCGCACTGGTATGAACACCAATCTAGAGAATGATGCTTCAGCTGCTAACTGTTGCTGAATGATGGAAAGTATAAGAGCAGGACTGGGTAGAAACTGGAAAAGCAAGGATCTACTGTTTGCAGTAGCCAGTCCAACATTTAGCATGTGGCAGCATGTGTGTTTAGCATGATCAGGTGGAATGCCTATGAGAGAAAGGCAATAGACACTGCCTTTCAAAAGGCTGACCGTGACATGCCAACTGCCAAAGACGGAGAAAAGAAAAAGATTATTTCTCGTTTAATTGGCATTATATTGTACTTAGCAAAACAAGGGATGAAAGCCTCTCAAGTTCAAACAGAGGAAACTTCCTAGAGCTGGTGGAATTACTTATATGATAATATGACAGTGTCCTCAGTCAAAGAAAAGCTAACCTTATTAAAAAAAACAGGTCTTTCTTTTCCAACAGATCTCAAAATGACTTGATACAAGCTTTGGCTACTTATGTAAAACGGGTCATAGAGAAAGAAGCGTGCTTGGCCAAAAAGGAGCGCTTCATTCAGCGTAATAAGAACAACAGGGGAGGAGATTGAAAAGTTAGTGATGAATGTACAGAAGGAAAACCATCTGAAAGTAGAAGACATTCATGGCCAGGGTTATGATGGGACACCCAACATAAGTGGGCCCTACAAAAGGTCCTGAGTCCAGAATCCAAAGGCAAAAATGAAAGCCCTAAATGTCCTTTGCTGGGCACATTGCTGGGATCTTTTTTTTGTGTGGAAAATGCAAAGGGAAGCATGCACCTTTTTTACTTCAGTTGAAACACTACACCATCACCGCCAACTCTCCAAATCACCATACAGTATTTGTGAAAACACAGCAAGCCATGAATCCAGGTCAGTGCATCCTTGAGCTACAGAAGCTCTCAGACACCCCAAATGGAGCTGAAGATAAAGGGCCCTAAAAGCTGAGAGTTTCCTGCTATTGGCTATTTTCTGGATGATCTGACAAAGGGTGAGCCACCTGATCAGGCCGCAGGTGAAGCAAAGATGATACAACAGTTTCTCAACTTTGAAATGACATCACCTGTATTCATTGAAACAGCGGTTGCCTAAAATGCCCTCGATCAGCAAAGTCCAGACTGAAAGATAGCTTTCGCAGTTGTTGGTGTTGTCCTGACAAGAATGAAGCAACTAAGGACTGAAGAGGAATTCAAAGAGGTGTTCCGAAAATGCCCATCACTCAAGCTGAGACGGCAGACGTTGAGGTCCCTGGACGGGCAAGACGCCGAAAAAAGTGCAAGCCAAGTTAATTCAGGAGCTCCAAAGACAATTTAATGGAAAAGGGAAGACAGAAAAATCCTGTTGTCACTGCTTGACTGATCCATCAAGGCGGAAATGCAGCTCAGGTGTCCAAAATGCTGTCACATACTGTGAGTTTTATGGATTTGAAGAGAAGGAGGACAAGCTACATGTGTATTCCATTCTGAATATACAGTATATGACTAAATAAAAGTGTGCATGCAATGTTGGGGAAAAGTCCACACTCTTTAGGTGCCTGAAAATCTATGCCACATTACAGAGTTACAGAGTTCACAGGCTGTGTTGAGCGTTCAACTAAAGTGGGTGAAAACCTAGTATCTCATTGCCAGGCCTATCTCCACAGTGCTGTGGAGTAAGGTCTGGCTACACCACGCATACATTCTGGGATAGGAGAAAAAAAAACGCTCCGGGTTGTTTTAATTTCTTTAAACCAATCACAGTCGTCTTGGGCGGGGCTAAGCTCTGGACAGAGCAACAGTGCCTCTGCAATTAAGTCTCGGGAAGAAACATTTGCACCCCGCAAAAGAAGACATCGTAGCAATATTAAATGAAGTTTACACAACACAGTAACGTGAGCTATTTCAATTGGCTGGATACATAGTTAGAACTCTTTTGCTCTTACCAGTGCATCTCCGTGTGTACTTCGTCCACAACAATCCCACCAATCGGTCCCAAAACGTCCCAGTTAGAGAGGAAATGCAGTAAAACAAATTCTTTGTAACTCTTTACAATCATTCCCCAAAAGAACCAAGCAGGCCTGCCTTGTTGCACCGTCCAATTTTTCTTAAAAACTTGCCATTTTCAGCGCGTAGCTTGCTAACTCCAAGTTTGTTGCTGTTGTTTTCCCAATGACGACGGATATAGACGGTAACACACGTCGCCAGAACATCCGGCGGTGCCAGAGGAGGTCATCAAGACAGAAAAATATAGCTTTATAGACCCACATGCAGACAAAAACAGATGACCAAGTAATGATACATAATAATAACTAAATGAATAGTTTATTCCATTTTCTCTTTTGAACATACATCTAATCATCAAATCATCTGTGTTTCATTCTCGCCCACACAAGCATGTGTATGTGTGTGTGTTTTTGTTTGTTTGGGCATATGTATTGTATATAGTGTGCCAACATCACAATTAGGTATGACAATACAGTGGGCTTTGGGGTGCCTTTTTTTAAATCAAAGCCACCGCTGCTCCAAATGACATGTGCACGTCCCTGTTGTCGGATATTATAAATCAGGCAGCAGAATTTGTCATCTAATAACATTAAATGATGAAATTGATGTAAAAATGTATTATTGCATTCACTAACAGAAGAGGGAGCGAGAGTCCCTCGTGCTCATGGCGGTCATTAAAGCTTCAGCGGCAAAATAAGTGTTAAAATCCATCAGTGATGCAGCCTGAGAGAGTACAGAAAGCACTCTCCTTACTTGCTGTTATATTGTAACGCTGGCTACTCTTAACTAGAAGCAGGAGAGTTACTCTCTCACAAAGAAGTTGTGCTACTGCAGTTGCTTTCTGATCTGACATAGGAAATGCCTTGATATACTTTCTTGTACGGATTTTCTCTAAGCTTCACATGTATGACTCCAGTAACAGACCTGATGCTTGGCCAATTGCACACAGTTAAAGGGGTCAGCCAGCCATATGTTCCCACAGCCTTATGTTCCCACATTTCTAAGATTTTAGATTCACTGAAAATTAGACCCTATGTTCCCACAGCCCTATGTTCCCACATTTCTAAGATTTTTCTTAAAATTAGGCGCTATGTTCCCACAGCCCTATGTTCCCACATTTCAATGGACATTTTCAAAATTAGGTCTTGTGTTCCTACATTTCCCTTCAATTTAAGCCCTATCCTCCCACGACATTTTTTAGGGTTAGGGTTAGGGGGATAAAATCTGATACAAATTCATGAAAAATTAAATATGGGAACATAGGGCCCAGTTTTGGAAAAACATCTTAGAAATGTGGGAACTGTGGGAACATAGGGCCTAATTTTGAAAAACATCTTAGAAATGTGGAAACATTGGGCTGTGGGAACATAGGGCCTAATTTAGAAAAAAATCTTAGAAATGTGGGAACATAGGGCTGTGGGAACATAGGGCCTAATTTAGAAAACAATCTTAGAAATGTGGGAACATAAGGCTGTGGGAACATGTTAAATGTCCATCACCTTCTGCTCTCTGTGTGTTGCCGTTCTCAAACTCTGTTCTGCTTCGGGAAACAACAACCAGAACCTTCGGAGCTAGAAAGCTAAATGCTGAAAATGAAAAAAAATGAATCGTGCAACAAGGCAGGCCTGCTTGGTTCTTCTTAAAGATTAAACGCAATATGTTTACAGCATTCCCACTCCAACTGGGACGTTTTGGGACCGATTGGTGGGATTGCTGTGGACAAAGTACACACAGTGACACACTGGTAAGAGCAAATGGGGTTTAACCATGTATCCTGCTAATTTAAATAGCTCACAGTACTGTATTGTATTTATTGTACTGTATTGTCGTCACAAGACGATTGTGATTGGTTTCAAGAAATGCAAACAAGAGTGTTTTCTCCCATCCCTGAATGCACGTGTGGAGGAGCCAGACCCATCTCCACAAAGCTGGGGAGCTAGGTCTGGCAATGCGAGACTATGTCAGATTTAGTCCACTACAGTTGTTATTTTAATGTGTTAATCAACACGCAAGTAAATAAAAAATATATGATTAGACCAGGGCTGCTGCCTGCCAGTCGGTGACCACTCGGTCGACTGACATTCTTCAAGTTGAGCAGTGTTTTTTTCCTCCGATCTAATAATGTATTAATGGAGGAGCCAGACCTTACTCCACAGCGCTGAATATGCAAGACTACAAGCTGAGTACCGGTCCATAGTTGTTTCTGTCTGAGGAATATTAAAGTCTGAGGCCTCGCCCACTGTCAGGAGTGAGACTCCGCTGATATCTGCTATAATATAAAATATCCGTGTCTTGTTGCCAGTGGTGGAATGTAACAGTACAAATACTTCATACTTAAGTAGAATCAATAGTGCATACTTTTGACTTTTACTTCAATTATCTATACTTTCTACTCCACTACATTTCTACAACGTTCCGTTACATTTTCGTTACATTTTCTGATCAGTTTTTCCCCCTGCCAAAACGTCTTCCTGACCGTCACACGTTTGTCTTACCAGTGAAGTTTGGTTGCCATAGATACATATGGGGCACCACCGATCCTTCATCGGCTTCCAAGCCGGCTCCGGTGCTCCAGAGCCCGGGCGCAGCGCCGCTGACCCTCGGTAATACATAAATGTTTTTTTTATTATTCCCGTTTTTAAATCTTAGTTGCCATCTATTTCTCTCCACGGCTTTGTTTACTTCTCCGCCAGGCTGCGTAAGACGCGTTCATATCTTATTTATTTGGCGGGAACTCTTCACATCCACCTCCCCATTTGCTTCACACAATTTATTTGCTTACGCTACCATGGTTAAAGGAAATAAAACCGTCTTAAAATACATCCATGAATAAAACCAACCGCATTCCGATTCTAACAACATATTTCCGTTTTATGCTGGTTAGGATAAGCCAGGCCTTGTTTGTGGTAGTGGACAGTATGGATACTGTCGAAGCTCAGCATCAAAATAACTGAACCACCCCTTTGTAAATCACGGGCCAGACAGAGTGCTGACCAAGGTGCAAACTAACCAACTAACCAACTTGTTTTTCTTATTTGCATATTGCCATTTTTGATTTTTTGATATTGCTTTGAGTACTGACTTAATTAATCTCTGAATTCAGAAAGTCAGAATTCTGAGATTAAAGTCAGAATTCTGAGAATAAACTCAGAATTCTGAGTTTAAAGTCAGAATTCTGAGAATAAACTCAGAATTCTGAGTTTAAAGTCAGAATTCTGAGTTTAAAGTCAGAATTCTGAACTCAAATACATTTTCATCAGTGGCCCTAATCCTCTTCTGTACCATTTAAAATGGTAATATGCAAATAAGATTAAGAGAATAAATCGTTAAGCAAGTACTTTTACTTTTAATACTTAAAGTACATTTAAAATCAGGTACTTTTTACTTTTACTTAAGTAGGGTTGTCCTTGTGGTACTTCTACTTTTACTAAAGTAAATGTGTCTCTGGTTATTTGTACTTTTACTTAAGTATTGAGATTCAGTACTTCCTCCACCACTGCTTGTTGCTGGCACTGCACCTCTAACTGTAACGGCTCAGCTCTTCCTGTAACTGCCTCTAGTGCTCTCTGCATTTTCCGGAGATCATCTATACGGGAAAGTGAGTGGGTGTCAAGGGAGAGACAGCAGGTGAGAGGTGCCTGAGAAAAACACTGCAGAGTGTTTGGACACCCTGCTACGGTAGTACGATGGTCTCAATCTGTAGTGCAAACTGAAGCGAGGAATCCAATGTTTTTTAGACCTTGTTCATGACAGCACAGCTGAACACATGGCTTGATTCCAGCAAGAGAGTGCTATATTTTTCTACATCTTTAGTATTTTGTCCATATGTGGGAAAAGCCTTCTCCACGAGTCGGCTATTTCAGCAGCAAACACTGGGAGTGCGTGCATTAACATAACGTTGTAATGATATAAGCAGTCTGTTCAAAAACAGCTTTAAGTTTTTCTTTTTCGCTGCTGTTTTGTCAGATGTTATATCAGCTATCAGGCTATGCCAGTGACTAGCAGTACCACCCAGGCATGTGGGCAGCAGACGTCCCCATCATTATTAGTACTTGTACTATCCCCTCAAAACGTCTGCACCATTTCAACGCATTCCTATGAACGGGTTCGTACGATAACCTACGAAATTACTGCAACCGCCGGCTGGTCACATGACAGTTAAGTTTTAATCTTTACAGTAATATATAGCTGAGAAAAAGGTACTGTGAGCCGGGCGCAGAGCACCGTGAGGTTACGGTCGTTTTAGCGGCCGTTGCAGTTGAGTTTAGCCGACCAAAGGTGACTGTCGTGCGGCGAGGACAGTTTAGGTACCAAAACGACTAGTTAAGATTAGAAAAAAAGATCGTGGTTTGGGGTTAAAACATCGGCCCCCTTAAGGACTACTCCCGGGACACAAAGACCCGTTTCCTGCGTGAAAGTCTTGTGGTTTCCCCCTTTACTTCTTCCAAGACACAAACTCCTCTCCCCAGCTTGAAAGCCCTGTGTTTTAGGACCCATCCAACCTGGCCTCCTCCCTACGTGGATCTTAGCGTTCTGATACAGCATCAGTCAATGTGGCGCATACAGTAATGAATAGGTGGAAAACATATGAAATTATGGTGCATTACCTTCCATTATGGTGCACAGGCACAGTTCTTAAAAGTGCATTGAACGATCAGAATGGGCTTATGCAACTTAAAGCACCCATATTATGCTCATTTTCAGTTTCATAACTGTATTTTAAGGTTGTACCAGAATAGGTTTACATGGTTTAATTTTCAAAAAATGCCATATTTTTGTTGTACTGCACAGCTCTCTCTCACTGCTGCAGATCCTCTTTTCACCTGGTTTCTGTTTTAGCTACAGAGTGAGACCTCTTTTCATCTTCTTCTTCTGTACTATCTTTGATTGCACTCGCACATGCTCAGTAGCTCAGATGTAGAGCATGTCAGCTAGCTAACTCTAGAGACAGTAAAAGAAATCCTGTTTCTCCAACTTTGGTCAGTTACAAGGCAGGATTAGCTGGGAGACTTCTAAATGAGGGCGCACATGTAAGTAGTTCTTTTGTAGATTATGGTGAACTTGTGTGTGTTGTAGCAGTGCTTTGCTATTGAGAACGACGTAGCATGCTAGCGTTAGCGTTAGCCGGCTAACGCTAGCATTAGCCGGCTAACGCTACGAGCTAACGGTTGTGGTTAGCAAGCTCATTTCGGACTGTGACGTCATGCCGATTTTGAACAGCTCACTAGGAGACTGAAGGCAGGACACATTCAGAAACCGTATCTCACTCAAAACAGCATGGATGGATTTTTTTCAAAGTTTGTATGTGTGTGGAAGCACCAGAGACACAAAAGAACACCCCAAATCCCAGAAAAAGTGTTTTTTTCATAATATGGGCACTTTTTTCAAAATGAACCTAGGGGTTAATAACACATGTGTACCGAGTCGACCGTTCTCTGGGATATGTTTTCATGGTAATCGAATGTGACCAGTTATAGCACAAACCGCTAATTAGCTTATAACGCTAGTTGTCAGGGCACGGGTAAAGTAAAAAGAAATCGCTATTTCTATACCACTAACAAGGCTCAAAATAGCACGGCGTTCTGCGTTCGGCTGGTCGTGACTGTTTTCCCAAGATGGCGCCCGCATGTATATGTGAACGGTACTGTCTTTATAAAATATCTTTTTAATAAACTGTCTGTACACTTACAAAGTTCTCAATGCTTCGGTTTCCATGTAGGGACCCTCATTATGCTACCGTGGAAGTGTGGTGCTATTTTGAGCCTTGTTAGCGGTGTAGAAATTCTTTTTACTTTACCAGTGCCTCGATGACTAGCGTTATTTTGGGCTAAAACTGGTCACATTCGATTAGCATGAAAACATATCCCAGAGAACGGTCGACTCTGTAATCAGGTGGTATTAATCCCTAGGTTCATTTTGCGCCAGATTTGTCCTTTAACAGTCTTTGCTTTGGTAAGCTAGGCCTGCTTTGAGGTCCTAGTATCCAGACTAACGTGAACTTTACCATGCGATCGTTCAGACAAGTTCACAAGCAGCACTCAGGAAACAGGAAGCAAGAAAATGGGAGCAGAAAAATAAAGTGATGTCCACTTTGCCAGTCTCTGTTTCTCACATACTGTATGTTGTCCTTTGATGCCACTATGGTGACAAAATGTCCAAGAGAGCCCGTTTGTAGTCCACCAGTACACCTAGTTTAGCATTAGCTTGTAGCAGGAGCAGGCCAGGGTGAGGAGAGAAGGCGCAGGATAGCTATAAAATAAGGTATCTACAAAGTAAATCTTCACAGAAATAACAGCATTTTGAACTAACTACTGCTCGCCTTCTCCCTCCCAGGTGCCCAACATCACAAGAGCTTTGTGACTCTTTCCGTAAATGTCCTGCCATGTGTGAACGAAGACCAGAAGCAGTGGTTGATTTAAGTACATTTACTGAGGTACTGTCCTTAAGGACAAGTTTGAGTCTTTTCTTTTCATGCCACTTTCTACTTCTACTCTGCTAACATTTCTCAGAGAAATATTGTACTTTTTACTCCACTACATTCATCTGACAGCTTTAGTTACTTTACAAATTAAGATTTTTTGCCGTTAAAACACAGTTTATAAAATCTGATGTTTTATTATGGATTTAACTACCCGACAATATAACGGCCTACAAGTCCAGCTGAAATGATGAGACCATTAAACTGTTTGGATCCTTTACACTTTCTGAAATGGGAGGATTTTTCTGCATTGAGTACGTTTACTTTTAATACTTTGAGTACATTTTCCTGATGATACTTACATACTTTTACTTAAGTAACATTTTCAATGCAGGACTTTTTTTACAGTGTGGTATTAGTACTTTCACTCAAAAAGGATCTGAATACTTCTTCCACCACTGATCATAAAGAACAATAAGGTAAGTCACCTGTGTCTGAATGACATAAAGCCATCACGTTAACACGTAGATGAAGCCAGAAATATTGCATATTTCAGGTCTGAAAATCTTTATAACTGCAGTTGTACGACCACAGGCGGAGCCCTCTAACTCTACGCTGGCCTGTTACTCCAGGCTGAACTTCAGTGGATGCAGTGGTTGGCAAACGGCCCTTTTTACAAGACTCGTATTAACAGGTTTATCCGCGTTGGTTGGCTGAGCGTACATTATGCAAATGTTCCGTGCATGGTATGCACAAGGATGAAGGTTAAACCCATGGATCCCTGTTACAGGGCTCCATCTGTGTTCATAGAACCAGAATTATAACACATAATCATTGTGTCCTCTACTTACTTCCCTGCGTTAAGCAGTAGTATTGTAATTAGTAATTGTGCATGACACTTTCAAGGGAATCAAAGTATATATTTAAGAGAGATGGAGAGTCGCATGGAAGTTCCTCAGGCACTGTTAAGGAAATAACATAATCCTTTATTTAATCAGGCATAGACCTTTGCACAAAAACACTACGCACACTAGGATTTATCCTTCGGGGAGTACAGGCGGGCTGATCTAATGACAGCAAAAATATTGAAATTAAAAAGGTGACATTGAATATCTTTAGATACAGCGGTGTTTAAATCGTACTTTAAATCTATACGATAAGAATTCACATGTTGTTGACTTGTCTTTTCATGTCTTTGTTCCTGGTGGCATAATTCATTTAGTGACGAATCGAAGCGGAATACAAACTACTCTCTGTGATCTTAAACAAGCAGCTGTTTTTTTTTTTTAACAAAAAGCCCTCTCAAAACTAAAAGTCAATCATGAGAGTCAATGCGCGTGTGTGTGTGTGTGTCTGTGTGTGTGTGTGTGTGTGTGTGTGTGTGTGTGTGTGTGTGTGTGTGTGTGTGTGTGTGTGTGTGTGTGTGTGTGTGTGTGTGTGAGCGAAGCTAAGCTCTGTAGCAAGGCCCCATGCCTCCCTCATTTCACCATGTCAAGCAATGCACGCACACACAGACACAGACACACACACATTCCCTCTCTCTGTGTAAGAAGGGCGGCAGGGGTATGCTGGTTGCCTTGGAAACACTTCAGTCCAGCTAATTATTACTGTAACTGTCTCTGTACACCCCACCTTTAATAGAAATGGATCATAAATTATAATCACTGAGTGGCAGCCGTCTGTTGTGTTGCGTCTGCCGGCTCCTGCTCACCGCTGCCACCCGTTGGTCAGCAGAGGAAGTGCAGTTCACTGCGGCTTCACTCCTCCGTCTCGTTGCACTGCCCTCGCCTGAACACACACACACACAAACAAAAAAAGGGCAACATCTACTTTTTCTGTTTGGTTTCCCCTATTTTTAGTAAATCATTTTCACTGCGAATGTCAAAACCCGGATGACAATAACAATCATTTAAAAACATAAATGGCAGAATGGAAATATGGCATCATGCTGAATCTGTTTAAATATTTACAAAGGCCTATTCCCATGGCCCATTCCTAAGTAATCAAAAAACAATTAAATATTCTTTCCCGGTTGAAAGTCGCTTTTTTTGTGTTTGTTTGTTTTTTAAAACAAAATAATTCAGTGCCTTATAAAAGAAGTAGTCTGGGGTTGAGTAGTAATTGCAAAGTGAGCGCCCTACTTTTTCTCTCCCCCTTTGTGAGAACTGGGAAGGAACAACCAAAAAATGAAAAACAAGGGGGGTGGGGGGGGGAGAGAAATGAATAAACAAACAGAAAAAGTAGATTAAAGTAGCATTAAGAATATAAACCAGCAGCCAAAGGAAATAAGATAATTGCCTGGCTGTGTATTTATCATGTCCTTTTGTTTATCACATTCCAGGGAAATGATGAGTTTCAGGCCCTCAGTTTGATAGCTGTAGCATGCAGTTTTGCGTGGCAGACGACTTTTTATTAGCAGGAAACATTGGCATTTTCTTTCTCTGCCTCCCCCCCCACCCATTTAATTTCAAACTCGAAGCTATTGATCACATTCAAACCCTCGTAACAAAAACCTGCCTTTACGTTATCTGCTAAAACAGCCGATTTTTAATTCAGCCTTTTCCTATGAAGTGTTTTCTGATAGGAGACGAGTGTGCAACGGAGGTGTCTTCACCACGCCGCCAATTACCGCTTTAAATCAGCTCCCATTTACAAACACAACTTCAACTGCGGCGGTCAGATTACTGTAAGAACAGCAGGTTTAAAAAAAAGCCACACCTCAACAGAAATTCACTTTTCCTATCTGGCGTCGACTCCGCTCAACCTCCTCGGTTTGCAAATGAGACCGCCACAGCGGTTCGCCTTCCTGCAGCCGCGTGCAGGATGTGCGGCAAAGTTTTTCCCGGCTGTTCAAATGACCTCAGCGTTATGATTGTAACTCCGCAGACAGCTCGGCAATCCAAAAAAAAAATAAAAAAGAAGAAAAACCTTTTAATCATCAATTGTTGTTTCTGCTGAAAATCCCAGTCCGTTTTTTTTTTCAAAAGGGACAAGACGGTGTCACACACAGAGAGACAAACGCACGCACACACCGACACAATCAGACGCGCCGCCGAATCGCTTTCAAAACCAAGGGGGGAGAAAAAAAAAATCTTCTATCCGGTTACTGAACAACTTTAAATGACACCGTCTCACAACTTCATTTCAAAAAGAGGAGACGTGGCTGTTTCAGGAGGGAGGGCCTTTGAAAAGTTGATGGCGCCTCGTGTCATCGGTTTACGGCCACGGCTTTCTTTCGTGGCACGCAAGCGCAAATCACAGGTGGGTTTCCTCATTAGGTGCTATTGACAGGCCACATAAAACAGAATCTATCGCTCCTCCAAAAAGGCTCGAGCGGGGCCCTTTTGGTCTCTCCCCCACCCCCCTTCCCCTTCCCCTTCCCCTTCCGCTCCCTCTCCTCTCCTCCCCATCCCCTCATCTCTCTTCTTTTCTCCGCCATGCATATTTCAGATCAGGGATGGATGTCAGCCCGGTGCGTGGGAATTATTAATCTCAGGTTCTGTACTTGTGCTGAGCTGTTTAAGGATTCATACTAACAAAGGGCAGCGGAGTCACGCAACGCGGCTGACAAGGCCCTGTCTTTCTATCTCCATACCTCCACCTGTCTGCCGCCTCGCCGTTCTCCTACCGTCTGGAGCGGCCGCGCACACACACACACACACACACACTTTCTTTGTATGTTTCTCTCACTCCTTGCCTCCGCCTCTCTCTCCAGCTGACCTTTGGAGCCGCTTAGGTTCACAAAACACCTCCAAACAGCTCCTCTCTAATGGCCCGCTACTCAAACAATCGGTAGAACGACCTGACGAAGATGATTGATCTCTGACAAGCGGCTCGATGCATTCCTATGAGTCATTAGATCAAGCCTGGACGGAGCGAGAGATAGAGAGAAGCGAGAGATAGAAAATGAGAGAGAGAGAGAGAGAGAGAGAGAGAGACCTATTGGAGAATTGGTGCAGCTGTGTGTACAACCAGACCAGGCATTTATCTAATGTCAAAGACGTGCAGACAACCTTTAGTCTGAGTTTGATGTTGGAGGAGCTTTGGAATGACAACAGCATTCGCATCCGCGCCGGCATTGCACAGGCTCGGGCCTACAAGTATGCACACACGTTCACACACACACACACTGACACACACACACTTATTGTCGCAGAATTAAAGGCACTCGTGTATGTGCTCGATATGAAATGAGTCTCTAAGAAGAGAAAAGACACAGCACACACCAACACATACGCACGAGCAGTCAGCGCTAAAACAGTATCAGCGGAGCAGCTCAGCGCTGTGGAAAAAGAAGAAATGTCTTCTTTAAAGATCCTCTTGTTGTGTTGTCGCGTTGGGAGATAAGGACGGATTAGGCTGAGAGACGCTCTGAGCTGAGACACGCAAACATGCTGTTGAACATGGAAGGGAAGCACAAGAAACTCTCTCCCCAACCAATCAACACACACACACACACACACACAAAGAACAGAGTGCTGTACAGTATAGAAGCTCACTTTTAGATGGGTGAGCACTAGAGGATGGATAGCCGACCCGAGCCCGACGGGACCCGATGGGACGGGTTCGGACAGATATTTAGAAATCAGCGCGATAAGGCGTTGAACATTTTAAATTGAAAACGGCTTATTTATGTAGGTAGCCAATGGGCCTTGGCTTCACTTGATGCAAAGGCTATATGATTGGGCCTCTTGTGCGTGCCTGTGTTAACGCTTGTTGCCCCGTGTGCGCTGATGCGCTCATCTGTTGACATTTCCGAATGCCTTCCTACAGTTGCTTAATGAAAGCGGGCTTTCCACACAAACAAACGTACATGTGTCATTGGTATGAGGAAAAAAATGAGATTTTAACTGTGTGGGGCTCGGGTCGGGTTCGGACAGAAATATCTTAAAGCCTGTCGGGCTCGGGTCGGTTTTCGGTTACTGCTCCATCGGACGCAGGCCGGGCTCGGACAGAAAAATGCGGCCCGATCCGCACTGTAGTGAGCACTAGGGCTTCCATGGCGCTAAGTCGATTAGTCGACTAATCACTGTTGACTAAGATTTCTTCTTTTCCAAGTCGATAAGTTATTTTTTGTGCTTTTATTTTTTTCCATGCTGAATGACTGATTTCCAAGAAAAGTATGAGAACATCTCTGGTAGACAAAAGATTATAAGCGGTGCTCTTGCGTGATTCTTTGTGGAGAAACTCAGTTTTACAAATCTGTCGATTTAATCAACTAATCGAGAAAAATCATTTCTTTCAAATCGAGGACAGCCCTAGTGCGCGCCAAAAGGTGTGCCATGGGAATTCAAGTCTCCAATAAATGACTCTAGATAATTTGCATGTGAAATATAGGTTTGTGTATTTGGAGACAGTGCAGGGCACAGACATGTGCAGGGCTGGCTTTAGGGCTGAATTGTCAAAGGTTAAAACATCAAAATGATTACTTTTTTTTTCTTTTGGAATTAACTGCTGCACAGCTCTCTTCTTCATCTGTATTTGTTTAAAAAGAAAGACGACTATGAACCACATTCTCCAGATGTTTGAAGTTTTCGACTGATTCGGATATCTTGCCTTTAAAAGGCAGGGGGGCAAGAGTGTTTCTAACTGATAATTAGGTCCTAATTTGACCATTGCAGTGTGAGTGTTTTTCAAAGGCCATCGTGTGAAAATCTATTCAGAGTATAAATGTTTGCTGGACCGTCATTGGTGGGGTAAACCTTTTTAAATTTTGTACTTGTACCAACTGCAATTTTAGTTGTTTAAATGGCATTTGGCTTACTGGTTTATTAATCTTTTTAGGCTGAAAACAGGACCATAGCCAGGATTTTAGAAATACTGCGATCACAGTACTCCCACTGCTCACAACTCACTAATCTTAGTACTACTTAGAGTTTGTCATTTATACTCTGTAAATTGCATTTCCCAAAATAAAGTTATAAACACTGTCCGTGTCCATAAATCCAATTAGAAAGTAGTGTTTCCTTTATGTAGTGAGGCGGAAAGTAAGGGTGTAGAGGTTTGGGTCGGTGGGTATGTAGCTTTTCTGATTTGAACGTGAGTGGAGTCCAATCTAGGGTTTTAAAAAAAAAAAAACACTGCTCGACTTGAAGAATGTCAGTCGACCGAGTGGTCACCGACTGATGATTCCAATATTCGACTTTCAGGGAGCAGTCCTAGTCTAATCATATACTTTTATTTACTTGCGTGTTGATTAAAACAGTGAAATAACAGCTGTAGTGGACTAAATCTGAGAGAGTCTCGCATTGCCAGACCTAGCTCCCCAGCGTTGTGGAGATGGGTCTGGCTCCTCCACACGTGCATAAACCAATCACAATCGTCTTGGGCGGCCCTAAGCTCCGGATGCAGCAACGGTGGCTCTGTAAAATAGTCTTGGGAAGGAACTTGTTTTGGTTGAACATTTGCACCCCGCAAAGAGAAAACACCACATACAATATTAAATGAAGTTCACTTTTTACACAACACAATAACATGAGCTTTTTAAATTAGCTGGATACATATATAAACATATATATAAAAACTTAATTTGCTCTTACCAGTGTATCTCCGTGTGTACTTCGTCCACAGCAATCCCACCAATCGGTCCCAAAACGTCCCGGTTAGAGAGGAAATGCCGTAAACATATTCTTTATAAATCTTTACAATCATTCCCCGAAAGAACCAAGCAGGCCGGCCTTGTTGCACAATTCAAATGTTCTTTAAAACTTGATATTTTTAGCGTGTAGCTTGCAAGTTTGTTGTTGTTTCCCGAAACGAACAGAGTTAGACATCGGCAACACACACAGAGAGAGAGAGCGGAAGGTGATGGACATGTGGCGGAACATCCGTTTCTGCAATTATACTGGAAATGTACTGTACATCGATCAAGACTTAATCTGACACAACTTTATGGGCTGCTTGATCGAAATATTCAAAAATATTACGTAAATTGTTGATATATGAATGAACGATTCACTGGGAGAATGTGACTCTTGAAATTGACATGCGGCAAAGTCAACAGCCAGGTTTCATTTTGGCCTGTCATCAAATTACTCACTTGTAATTAACATGAATTAGCGACAGCTGATGTGATCTACCGCCGCCGATGTTTGACATTTTAACCTGTAAAGGGAAACAGAGGGGGGGCGGAAAAAAAAAAAAAAAAAAAAGTATAAAAAAATCCGTGTATTTTGCCAAGCCGGGTTGTCAGAACAGACTCAATCACCGGTGCGACCAAATCATTTTTCACATTGATACAATCTAATTTTCATGCATATTGCATATGCAGTGGAATAGAGCCGGCTGTCATAAAGGAGAGCAGCGCTGAAACGCTAAAGAAAAAAAAAAAAAAAAAAAAACAGCAGAGAAAGGATCTGATTTTGATCGGCTTTATTTCAGAAGATACCGATCCATTTAAATACGCCCAGATTGGCCCTGATACCGATCCTAAGGGAGATCTCTACGTTGAACATAATCTGGGGCTTTACAGAGTGGTCCAAATGGACATTCTTGTCTGGCAATAGGTTTGGACCTCAGTGTCTTCAATCTATCAGTACCTAACAGCTAACTCTAAATTTAAAAAGCTGTGAGTAATTCTGAAAAAGTGACGTGTCCTAAGAAGTTGACTTCAAGATCCAGATCTAATGCACAAGGTTGGTTCCAGCTGTCTTGAGTGCTTTCTATTAATATCAGTCGCTACGCTGTTCACGTCTTTATGTGGTTCTGCTCTAGGCATTAGACAGCAAGTATCTCTCACAAAAAAAGCATTTCTACTGAGAAACATGTGTGAGAGACACGGAGAAACATTACATATGGACATGCAAAGACACGTGCATACCCTAACTGTTTTGCGAAAAGAGTTATCAAAGGCAGAAATATGAGGAGAGGAGAGGAGAATAACTGATACAAGTAGGTGAAAGAGTGAAGGCCCTAATTCCCTCCATCTTTCCATTAGCGATCTCTAAAAGTTGATCCGAATGGACAGGGTGTGTCGTAGCTCTTGGTCCTGATCCAGCCACTTTC